>NW_010233002.1:9860-22559 GCF_000690775.1 Eurypyga helias | reverse complement strand
CCCGAGTCCCCCCAGAGCAGGCTGGGCTGACTGCAGCCCCGCTGACGCGGGCAGCCATTCCGATGGCTTGGTTTTGTTTTGGTACCCTAAAGCAGCACAAAGATGTCATCAGGGGTTCCCTCTCGGCTTCTGGTGTTTCCAAGGACAAAGTGTGCAGAAATCCAGGCAGAGCAGGCTGGAAACCTGCTCGCAGGGATGGCTGACAGCAAGCAGGCCTTGGCTGCAAAGTCCCAGGCTTTCCTGGGGACAGAGTTGGCTGCTGAGCACTTAGTCCCCGCGGGACGGTGACTGTTGCTGCTCCCCTGCTGTTACACAGCCAGGGCACCTCCCTGCGACCGTTACAGCTCCTGGTGCCTTCCATCCTCCACCCAAGGCTTTGCCTCTGGGTTGCCCATAAACACCTTCCCCTTGCAGCGTGTGAGGCAGTTGCTCTGGCCCTTCCATGTGCATTCCTGGTCTCAGAGAAGCTGTGATGGGCTGGGAAACGCCACAGGCTGCGGCACCATATTCACCCTTTGCCTGTGAGATAAAATGCACTTCCAAGTGTCACTGCCCTTCCACCTACCTGCTTTAGGAATTGGAGGGACAGCAAGGAAGATCTGGGGGTAGCCGGAGGGGAGCAGAGACAGCTCGCTAGGTCCGAGGCCGGCGTGCTGCCCGGCATCAGTGTTGGGCTGCTGCAGCCAAGGCCCTTGGCGCACTGACAGGGCTCGGCTGGCAGCGGTAGGGCCTTGCAGGTGGGCAAGCCACGGGGTGGATGACAGACACTGGAAGTGGCACGTGAAGGGAAGCAGCTGCCCACCCTCAGGTCCCAAATCCTGCCAAATGTCACCAAGCCACCCCTTCTGTGTCCCTGGAGAAATACGTCCCAGACCTCAAGTCCCCCTGAGTGAGATGAGGCAGAATGATTTCTGGATCCACTGCTATCGAGGGAAGGATTTTTTTCATGAGCTGTGACATTTCTGTGAACCCAGAGGATGTGATAATAGGTTAAATGCTGCAGCCACGTTTGGCACCGCACAGTGATGGCTCATACTTTTCTTTTGGGAGCATCTAGCAGCATCACCCTGAGAGTGACGCCTGGCTCGTTCCCCAGGATTACAGCATCAGAGCTGGCTCTGTGCTGGCTGGTGATCCCTGAGGAGGTGTCAGCTGGGGTCAGGCAGCTCCTGTGCTCCCTACTTAAAAGATAACCTCACCAAAGCTGTATACGAAAGCATGTAGTCAGGGGTTTTTATAACATCTGCATTTTTTTTAAAGCTGTTAGGAGAGAGCAAGAAAAAGCGAGAGAGGGAGCAGTCATAAGCAGAAATGAAGAATTTGGTGTATGTGACTCAGGAATCATGCAGTGGTAAAAACAAGTCTTTAGTCATTCCAGGCAGTCATTAAAAGGAGACCCTCTGCAGCCTCCTGGAAAGCAGGTCCTGCCTCTGACAAGGCCAGATAAAATGTGGACCTTTCTCCCTTAGCTGTATGCCCCAGCCCTATAGCACTACTAGAATTGTAATTGAGAGCAGGCAGATTCTTGGACTCAGATGCTGTACACGAGTTCTTAAAAGCCCTTGCTTTGTAATGGAAAGTCACAGCAATGATTTTTAAGATGTGTGTTCCCCACCTGCCAACTACGAAATGGCAGACGGCCGTGAATGCACCTCACAGCCAAAGAGCAAGCACGGAGTCAGGCTACACTAAGGAGATTTTCCAGAAAACAGCTATTACAGATTTGGCTTTGGTGCCAAGAGACAATAGAGAAACAGGCTTTAATAAATTGCCTAAATATGAATTTATCTTGAAGACACAGCCACTTTGATCCTTTGAACATACCAGTGTCAGAGAGACTTTAATAGCTCCAAGCAAGTATTGCAATAGCTTGGATAAATAATCTGAATTTTATTACTTTCCAAGAATGATCTCTAAGGGAGTTGCTGCCCTGGGAAATGCTGGAAGCTGATGTTGCTGCACAAACTCGACGTGTAGAATTTGTTTTTTTTCCCTGGCAGGCCGGAGGGCAGCAGAAAGCAGGATAAAGCTGGGACTGCTGGGGATTGGTCATCTTAAATTGCATTGCTTCACCCAGTGTGTATTTTAAGTCATGCCAAGGATGTAAGGGTAAACATCTTTTTTTTTTTTTTTTTTAGCATTTCAGTACATCTAAATATACCAGTGAGCAGTATTTAGAGGCAGGCTGCTGTGAGCCGGAGAACTGAAAGGCAGAGCTGACGCCGAACTCCTGATTCACAGCTCCCGGTTTTTGACTGTGTGACACAGAACAGAAATGAAAGTTTGTTATTTTACAACTGGAGGGGCAGAAGCCTGGAGAATTTCACCCCACTTCTGACCTCTGGCTTGGCCCCAAACCGAAAGGGGAATCCTGGAGCAACAGAAGGAATCACATTTTGTGTTAAATCATCTGATTAATTCACATTCATCATCTGATAAAACTGAAGACCTCTAAGATGCAGGAGCCCACAGCAGCACAGCCCGGAGAAAGCTCTTCCTGGTGGGACAGCTCAGTTCTGTTCCGCTCCTCCACACTTAAAAAGCTCAGTTCCAGATACCCAGGCACTACCCTGGGCACCTGGCCCATGGTTAAACATTGCAAAACCAACACAACAAACAAAGGGCTCCACAGCTCCCTCCGCTCCGACACACCAGCAGCTCCTCTCCTTCCCAGGCAGCCGAAGGGGGACGGTGGCCCTGTGGTTCCTGGCTGCTGCAAACTGCAGTGGGGCACTGGGGGCCGCAGGATGCTCCGTGAGTGGGTGGGAAAGGGGAGCAAGCCCTCCTGCCAGCTCATCCAGCATCCCCAACTGGGAGTACACCCAGCTGTGCCTGAGCACAGCCCCAAACCCCAGCCAGCCTGCCCTGGGTGCACCAGAGATGCCAGCCCAGCCTGGCACGGGGCAGGTAGTCAGGATATGAGTTTCCTCTGAAGGTAAAAGACCTTTATAAGAACAAAAGTGCAGGTTTTGCAGACAGAGCCCATCAGTTCCTGAGCTGTTTCTCCCTCTGATCAGGATCTCTGGCCAGGACAGCTGCTTTATCCAGTAAAATAAAGACGCACGGTGCATCGCTGCCTCTGGTTGGGATGGCGGATGTAGGAATTTGGAAAAAGCACAGATTCATTTGTCAGGGGAGATCAATAGTTTATTAACTTAAAGGTCAGTTCACCAAAGCTCCATCTTTCCTCGGGTTTGGTCCAGGCAGGTGAGGACGGGCAATGGTGTGGCTCTCCCCTCTTCACCTGGCTGAGGTAAGCTCTAGCAGGCAAGCCCAGGCAGGGCGCGTGTCGTTGCAACCAAAACCAAGCAGGGATTATCCCAGCTCCAAGAGGAACGAGTGACAATTTGTACTGTGAATTTCATTGGCAAAAGGTTTTAACTCGTTAAAACTATTAACAATGAAAATCAGAACATGCAGCATAGGAGAGAGTGTTTACATACGTCTGGTGCAAAGAGCGGCTCTGCAAGGTCAGAGAGGAGAAAAGGAGGATGTAAGACAGAAAAAGATTCCCCACTCCCATATAAAAAACAGTCTACAGAGAAAAAACAAGGATTGTATAAGTTATTTTTTAAAAATCTGTAAAACAACATAGCCAAGGATATTTTAAACACAATTACATAAACACCACGTGACTTTCTATTAAGAGACAGCATGAAAAGGTTTGTTTCGGGGAAAGGTTTTGTAGAGTTAAGTTTCCTGGATGGATCCCTGGAACGTCTCTTTTGGAAACACATGCCCAAGAAAAATCACTGCTGTGAACAGGAGGATTTTGTGAGAGAGGGGGATATACCCAGCGAAACGGGAAGGATGATAACACAAAATGCCAGAAGAGAATAACTGGGACACCATCTCTCTAGAGGAAGGATCTAGCTCATTCCAGAAATTAATTAATCAGCAACTTTCCAGGGGGGAAATACATTTCATGGTAAGGCTGTGACCCCACAGGCTGGTCTGTGGGGATGAACCCCCCTGAGTCCGTAAGACTCCCTTAGGTGCACGGGTTTTGCCCGCCTGCAGCTGCCTGCAGAGCAAAGCCCTGCCAGGCTCACGGGGCTGATGTGCCCGCAAAGCCTCGTGGATCAGCTCTCGCTTTGGTCCTCAACTCTCCAGTGATTCCCACGGCCAGAGAGAAACAGCTACCGACCGAATCCGAACAGGAGTGCCGGAGCAGGCATTAGGGCACCGCTCCGGGAACCACCTAATTCATCGTTTGACGTATGTACAGAGCATGGTTCTGGCCGTTTGCAATGCAGGTTTACGTCAGCCGTCACCTAGCAGAAAAGGGTACCAAAAACTGAGCCAGAAACGGCTCTTTCTTCGCAGATGTGTGAAGTCCTGCATCCTTTGCAGCAAGGGCTCCTGCCAGCCCCTCGGAGCGGGCAGATCAGTAGGATTTCTGCAAAGAACCAAGCTTGGGTACATGGATCATGCATCGGTCCCTGCTCACGAGGAGTGTTTGAGAGTGTTAATATCACCGCTTGTCTGCTGCTGCTTTTCAGGACTTGATCATTCAGGGTACGATCCAATCTCTGCTTAACACATTGCTATAGAAACGCGCTGACAGTGATATTAAAGCTATCAAACTTACGAGCGAACGCTTGACAGCACCATGTAAACTCTCCCAAAGCTGAAAAAATAAACTTTTGTCCTAAACATTTGGCAAAACTGAGCTGGCAGTTGGTGGAAGTCCTGGATGGATGCAGCCGCTGAACTTTACCCGGCCATAAGACACGTCTGACAGCAGAACTGCACAAACAGCTTCTTTTCACAGAGCTTGTTTGATTTCACCATCTCACAGAAAGTCTTGTCAGCTGGGAGCCCGAAGCAGGAACAAGAGAAAATGAGAGCAGATTAACATTTTAAGTAAACAAACATTGCACGTAACAGGCGGTGCAACTCGTTCCAGTGTTGGAGGAGAGAATTGAAAAGGAGTCCCTTTTTAAGGGCATCTTTCACAGGGTTTTAATGAAGGAATAAAGCAGCTTTGCAGTGAGTGGGAGAATTAGCCCCAAGACTAAACTATAATGAAATACAAACGCTTGGATGCATTTGAGCAACAGGCAGATATCTGCCAGGTAAGCCGCCTGCCCACCGCAGCCGGAGCCCAGCTTGCTGCAGCCGTGCCCCAGCAAGCCCAGACGCTGCATTGCTTTCACCTTTCTGCTCCAAAAGGAACCCCCAAAACCCCTAATTTTTGCTACTACGGTGCCAGTGGTTCTGACACAACTGCTTACCGTTGGTGCAGGTTTCATTTGTTACACAGGAGCCGCCGAGGAGGCTGAAACCTTCTTTACACTTGAGGCAGTTTCCACTGGAGCCCTCGCAGGCTGAGCAGTGGTCATCGCACCTGGGGACAGAGACCCCACCGTCATCTGAACTGGCACTGACACCGCGGCCACCCGAAACAGGCCGTCGGTCAGGTACCGTGTCTGCTAGCACTGCGACATCCAGGCTGAACCGGAGGATGTGGAAAACAGGGAATCTGAAGCTTGAAAAGTTATTGAAGCCCTGGGAAAAATGAGCTTGGTGGTGCCAGCTCAATGCCCAGGGACAGCTAGTGATGTCCCAAAGGTGCTTGCCTGTTGGGAAGGCTCAGTGGGACATGCACCTCTTCCCAGCAATCCCAGTTAGAAAAAGGGCTATGAGGAGAATCTGTGCTGCTCCAACCATTTGCTCAGGGAATAAGAGTCCATCAGCTGTGCCTCCCGTCTGGGAATGGCGGCTTGCAAAGCCCATACCCAAAATCCCTGGGAAGGGATGCTGGATCCCTGCTCTCCCTGCCGGATAGCCAGTGTGGGTGAGCAAAACCCTGGGCGGGCAGGCACTGTGCTGCATGTTCCCAAGTCACCTTTAATCCTTTCATGTTCGTTTTAATGAGGCTGAATCCACACCCACTCCCCACTTAAAGCACAGAGTGCCAGCGAGTGGGAGCAAATTGCTGCCTCCCGGCATCTCCCCGTCTCCTGCACGCAGCCCCCGTGCTGGGCCAGAGAGCGGGCGAACGCTCCTCCAACACAGCCGTGGGGCGAATGGAGCAGGTTTTGATGGAAAGCTGGAATATTTGCCTAAACATCACCATTCCTCCTTCCTCCCACACCTCCTCCAAAGAGCCTGGGGCCGGGGCTGAGACGCTTCCACCGTAGCCCTAAGACACCTTGGCTGGCTGGCTGCGGCGGGGGAGCATGCAGCTTTGCTGCTCTTAAATCTATAGGGCAGGGGTGTGTGGGGTCCAGCCCCACAGCTTCCCTGGCTCCCTCATCCCTATTTTAATTTCCCGAGTAAACAGCTCCAGCTGCAAGCTGTTTTCAGAGTTATTTATGGGGTTTTTTATCATTGCTGCCAGCACTCCCCATCAGTCCCGCCGTTGCTCCAGTCATGATCGGGGTGGTTCCATACCTCTTGCAGACTTTGTTGGGCAGCCCGTGGCTGTTGGCAGGGTAGAAACCCTCACGGCAGGCGGGGACGCAGCGCCAGTGGGGTGCGGAGGCCCCAGGGGTGCAAGGGGCACAGTCCTCCTCACCCGGCCCTGTAGGGAGAGGGAAAAGGGTAGGTGACGTGGGCGGTTTCAGAGACGGGAGCCACATTGCACCAGCACGGCCACAGCCCCATAGGAGACGGAGGCCCCAGCTCGGCTCTGCCCAGGATTGAACAGCCACCATGGTCCTGCTGCTTGGCTCCCACTCCAAAAAACTCAGCTTCCATCCCCCCAAAAAAACAGCTTCCATCCCAAAAACCCAGCCAAGACCTGGTCTCCTGCCCCACAAGGTCTCACTGTGGAAGAGCGCACCAAAATCCCCTCCGGTGCATCAGCCACCCCTCCCAAGCGTGCACTGGTTTAGCTTTCCCGCTCTACACAGAGTAAAATGTGGAAAAGAAGAGATGCTAAATTGGGCTGTGGAGGAGCTGGAGGAGGGAAGGACTCGGGAGAGGAGCTGGGAGAGCAGAGGGCCCCACTCCGATGCTGGTGTGTTGCGGCCGGACGGCAAACCGTGGTGATGGAGGTGGTATTATTAGAGGCCTTCCACGTGTCGGGCTTGAGAAATGGTTATGCAGGAAAAGGAGACGAGGAAAAGCTTGAAAAATAATTGTGGTGAAGTACATTTACACTGACTGGAATAAGAATTAGAAGGGAAGTAATTTTCTTAAGGGATTAAGAGCCTGTTCCCTTCCACGCTTGCCAACAAGATCAATAAATATTTTGGATTTAGTCTTAGGAAATTGCCCATGTATGATAGATGAGATTCACACCACTGAACATGAATTGTCTGGAGATCATATTATCATCAGATCTATGATGATTTCGAGGGCAGACGCAAACATTAACAATGGAAAATAATTGGACTTTCAAAAAGCGAAAAAGGCAGGATTTAAAGGGAACGCTGCGCGACTTTGGGCAGCAGAGGGAAGCCGGCAGCGGCCAGCCCGGCCCCGTGGGGCGGCTGGGATAACACGCCTCGGCTACCTGACATTTTTATACTCTGCAAAGCCATCTTCCATCACTCCGAGAGGGTTTTATGGCCTCCCCCGCAACCTTATTAAACTGAAGCACCTGGTTTCAGAGGGATTGGGAAATAAAGAATGGCTCTAATAAAAATGTAAAAACTCCCTAAAAACCTTTCAAATATGAAAATATTCCCAGCACTTCGTGGGATGTGCTGGAGAGCTGTGATTCCTTCTCCTCCGGCACACTCTGCCTTGGCTCGGGATGGGCGCTGTGGGCATCAGCCCTTGATTCACAAGGGTTTTGGGGTTTTGCATGGGGACGCTTCGGGACGAAGGACGTACCTGTGCTGGCGGAGCAGGTCTCACACCGCCGGGGCTCTCGGCTGAGGTACATGGCAGGCTGGCACTCCGGCACGCAGCTCTCTCCTGCCAGGCTGCCGGGAAAGCAGTGAGGACATTTGCACCCGGAGCTCCAGGCTCTGGGGACTGGACACATCCCCATCCCCGCATCCCCCAGTGCCCTACAGCCGCCTCAACCCACAGCGCAGGAGGCGTTGGAAAGCCAGCCAACACTTCAGGAGAAATTAAAGTCCTGCCTGGACCAAAGGGAAGGCTGCAGGTTCCTTAATCAAGTATCCAGGAGGAAATAAAATCATTTTTTCCCTGCAGGCAGCCAGCCAGGCTCTCCCAAAGACCTTTTGCACCATGAGGTTCCCCAGAATGAAAGGAAATTGGTTCAGTGCCCTGTCTGGGCCGGTGCTGCTTCACCACAGCAGGGATGATTTGAAGCCCTGGCTTAAAAGGATATTGGACAATAAAAAGCAAGCGCCGTGCGGATTATGTCTGACAAGTGCTTCCACTTTTCCTTTTCTGGGGGAGTAGATAATCTTTTGGCAGCAGCAATTTCCTTGTCTGAGAAAGCCCTGCTGCTACACCGTAGCTCTGGCCCGTTTACAGCCTCTGAGCAAAGCAAAATGCTATGGGTTCATACTTCCATGTGAGTCTGGGGATTGAAAACAGCTTCTCCCCTGTGCCGGTGATGCTCGCCAGCATGGCTGGGCTCTGCATCCCACAGAGGCCATGGGGCCAGCTGCAAGGGCACCCGGCGCTCCTCACAGAGTCGGGAACTGCGATCCTATACTAGCCCCACTCAACAGGTACATCGGATAAAATGTTCCTGCAGGGATGACGCAGAGGGAAGGGTTTCTGCACTTGCAAGGAGCAGGAAGCATTTTCAGCCTGCCTGGAGCAGCTCAGCCTGGTACCGGCTCTGCTGGGTGAGGAAAAGCCAGTGCCCCATTTGGCTGGGATGGCTCTGATGGAGCCGCCTGAGACTCGTGAGGAAACAAGCGCTTTGCAACGTGTGGAGGAAATTGCTTTTTTCCCCCCATTTGAGATGCTGTGACAGCAGGAGCTGCTCTGGTTGCAGGTCACCAAATTTAGATGAGCGCTTCTGAGCCCACAGCACTGACCCACCACCCTGGCAAGCACTGGAGAAAAGGAAGTTTAATTTAAATCATGCTTTTCAGCTACGAAAGGGACATGAAGCAACACCTTTCAATTCCCAGCTCCACACCACAGCTGTAGTACCACGGAAGCAGCATCTTGGGTCTTTAACTAATTCACCCCCTAATTTCCCATCAGTTTTCCTAAATGTAAACCACAGGTACCAACGCTGCAGGTATAAACTCCTCCCGTGCTGCTGTCTTACCTGAATCCATCTTTGCATGCAGTACATTTGTCTGCTTCACCGACACATTTTTTACAGCTTTGATGACATTTCAGACAGCGTTTCTGACCTTTCAAAAAACAAAGCGAGGCAGGGAGAATAAAATCCAGATGGTGATTTGTAAGCGGCAGTCAGAGCTGCACAACCCCAGTGCACCCCAGCGCCAGCTCCCTGGGGAGGAGAGGCACGTCCCCCACGCTGGCAGGTCGCTGCTATTGCAGATGACCTTATCCGTCATTGCTTGCTAAGAAGAAATATGCTTTGCATGCAGCTAGGAGTATTAATTACAGTCTTCTAATTAATTGCTGAGTTGAGCGCCTCTGCTTTGCACCACCCTCTGAACATCCAGACGTTTTCCTTCTCCCTTCACTGCGCAAAGCGGGTGGAGGGGGGGAAATTCAAAGCCAACACTCAAAAAACAAGGTGTTTTCTCCACCCGTAGCACTCAAAATAGAAGCAAACATGCATATCATCATGCCACAGCTTGCAAGTGATAAGCATCCTTACGTTCCTCGGCGTAAAACCCAGGCGGACACAGCACCATGCAGGTGCCCATCTCTTGGTGATGGTAGAGGCTCCTCTTGCACGCTGTGCACTGGGTCGGTCCCCTCCCGATGCAGCGCTCGCAGCCCTTGTGGCACCGGCGGCACCTCCGGCCACCTTTGTCGCCGAAAAACCCCGCGGGACATGAGCTTACGCACACCCTGGAGAAGGAACCGACAGCACCTGGGCTTTGGTGCCAACACCCGGCCTCCTCCTGGCAGCCTGGCACCTGCCTCTGTCCCCTCACCCGCAGCGTTCGGGGCATCCCCCAGCCTTGATGGTGATTTGGCTCATTTACTACTTATTTCTAAGGTTTGGGGCATCTTGAATGTTGTGGCTCTGCAGCAAAAAGCCAGGGACTCTCTTGGCCAGCGACCCCGACTATGGGTTAATTTTCCCTGTGCCAGCACAAGAGATTGAGGAGTGGAAACACCAATTCCAGAAGTGATTTGGCACTTCAGCTACCTGTCCCTCAGGCATGGACGACCCCGGCTGGTGAAGCCAACGCCTGTTCCCCACCAGGACTTGCATGGCCAAGCTCTTCCAGGGCTCCCCAGCTCTGTGTCCCACACACCATCGTACCCTAGCCCGGGGCAGGGATCCCCACATTCCTCCTCCCTCCATTTTCACTCTCAAAAGCTTCTTTCCCTGTGCAAACCAACTTCTATCACCCACACCACAGTGCAAGCCCTGGGAAAGGTGCTGCCACCACGCAGGGACCCCCCATCCCCCCTCACCTGCCCGCTTTCATGCTGCCCAGGCTGTAGTGGATGCAGTTCAAGCACTGGTCGGCATTGGGGCCGTCGCAGCCCTGGTCTCCACACTCGGGGTGGCACGGACCTGAGATGGGAGAGACCGGCTCAGCTCAGGGAGAGGAGAGGCTGAGCATGCCCCAGTCCTCGCTGCCAAGATGCTCCGAGCACACCCTCCCTGGACTAACAGACACAGGGAAGGGGCTGGGGACCCAGTGCCTGTCTTATCCTCCATCTATTATCTTACAGATCTTGTGTATCTTATCTATTGTACGGAGCTGCATGGCTCACCTTTCCTCCAGCTCATCCTCCCCGGCATGAATCCCACCCAGCCACCCTCCGGCTGAACACCCTGGCACAGGAGCAGCTTTGGAAGAGGGGCCGGACCCACTCCTCGAGGACAAGCAGGACGCCTGCCCATGCCCACGCCGTGGGGAAGGTGGGCAGAGGAGCTTTTTTTACTCCCCAGATGGCTGCACCACCAATTTGTGGTGGGAGCTCAGGGACGGGGCGTTTTGCTACCTTCTAATTTTGCCATCCTGCTGCCCCGCGCTGGCCGCAGGCACCGCTCCTCCCAGCCCGCCTTGGCTCTGGGCAGGATCAGGCCTCCTGGCTCCCCCCGTTGGCATCCTCCGGGGTACTTTGGGGAAGACGGTGTGGCGGCTCACCCAGTGCTTACCCGCATACTCCTCCTCCTCCTCCACCACCTCAACCTGGCTCTGCAGGAAGGCAGCTCTCGAGGGCTCCGTCTCCGATGCCAGCACCTCCAGCGCCCTCCCGCGGGACGGGGGGCTGCCCAGCGTGGTGTAGGGATGCTCAGCTGTCCCGTAGAAGAGGAGGCTCCACTCCTTCAGCTTCCCTGTGGGGTGGCCACAATGTCACCCATCCCGCTCCCCATCCTGCTCCTCCCTGGGGAACCTCAGCACAGCCCTGGCTTTGGGGGAAGAGGAGGAGGATGGACTGGACCATCGGGGCTTCACCACTTGCACGGCAAAGTGGAAGCAAACAATGAACACCCAGAAACGTTCACGAGCCCCTGAGCTCCCAGCCTATGTGAACTCAGCCGTTTGAGGCGTTTACAAGGGATTTTTTATGCTACAACTCATCTGACGAACTGCAGCATCACCATACCCTTCACACCCGACGTACGGAGAGAACCAGTAACTTTAGAAGCTCCGTAATTATTTCTGTCACGTGCCGGGGTCCTCCCCGACCCATTCCACTTTGGGGAGGGGGTCCAGAACACACTCCTGCTTCTTTCCAGCACTGTTTTTCTTTCAATTCCCCATCAACGCGAGTCACTTCATGCCTGAGGCATGTTCAGCTTTAACTACTAATCCTTGCTTTTCCAGGAAGGGCTTAAAATTTCCAACACCCAAATCCCTTGGCTCTCCCAGCCCTTCCGGACATACTTGGAAAGGACTGAGAGGACCCACCTGCTCAAGACAGAGCAGAGCCTGTGAAGGGGCGAGCTCAGGTGGCATCAGCCGGGGAAGAGCTCAGCCACACGCCTCTGCCAAAGGAATTAAATCGACTTTAAATCTAACGTGTCACACATGAGGAAAGCCCAGGCTGCGTGAGGCTGATGCTGGGGATGCCAGCAACAGGACACCCATAGTATTTAATTGGTATTAAATTAACCAATTCAATTGGATTAATTTAATGGTATTAAATTAACATTTAATACCCATTTCTGCTGCAGGCCGGGAGCATCTTCCCTCTTTTTTCCTCGTGCTCTGCCCTCTCTGCTTCAAACCTGGTGCAGCCCCTTTGAAGGGGGTGACAATGCGCTCATTTTCCTTTTGTTTTGCAAAGGTGGGTAAAGCCGAGCCCCGATGCCTTCGAGGGGCTCAAAAACACCCCCAGCAAACTGTAAACACGGGGAGGGAAAAGCAGCTCCGTGGGTGCTTTGCTGCTGCTCTCCAAGTTCAAAAGATTTCGGGAGAAGGCAGCAAACAGAAACACCTCCTGCACAATGAAACCCCACGTGCGCCTCCCGCCAGAAAGTCGCGTGGGAGAGGTTTTTAATACACTCCTGGCTTCCAATCAATGATTGTGTGGATTTTAACCCCCCCACAACGCACGCCAGCCCCAGGCAGGATGCTTCGCGCCCTGCTGTCCCCAGCCGGCGAGGCGGCTGCCCCTTCCCAGTGGGGCTGGATCCTGCCAACCCGGTTCCTTTGCCAGGAAGGGGTCAGGGACCAGGCAGCCAAGCCGGGGAGGGGGGGA
>NW_010233002.1:2958-9847 GCF_000690775.1 Eurypyga helias | reverse complement strand
GCAGGGGGCCAGGCTGAGCCCAGCCACCCCCTGCCAGCGTGGTGGCAGCCCGGAGAGGATGTCCGTCCATCCGCAGCCGGAGGGGCATCATCCTCTTGCGCCGTTGCACAACCAGCCCACACGCCAGATGTCCCAGCAGTAAAGCAAAACAAACAAACAACAATTACAGCTCTCGGGTTTCCTCCTTTTGACTCATTATGGTTTAATTTTGGAAACCTGGCTCTCGGTTGCTGGTGGGAGAAAACCTGCTCCCGGCTCAGCCAGACCGGCAGCCTCCTGCACCCAGGGCTCAGGCTTTTATTCCCATTTTTTAAAAATTTGGGCAATACAGTTTTGCTGAAGGCCATAATACAGCGAAAGATACGGCCAAGCCAAGCAGCCTGCAGAGAGCTTTGGCGTCGAGGGGCACGGGGGGACATGGGTGCTGGAGGACCCTTACCTTGCACCGTGGGGTTGCGCACTTGGGACGGCGTGTCATGGATCTCCAGGGTCCACTCCCCCGCTGCCCGCTCCCCCCAGCAGTGGACGGTCATGAATTCCCAACCCTTGAACCCCTCGTTGGAGTGGTCGAACACCCTGCAACGGTAATGCTGTGCATCAAGAAGCGTGACTTTGAAATTCTTCTTTAATTAGAAAAGGGAGATAGGTAATGAAGGATTTTAGGGATCCTTGCGTGCACCCACCCTTGCACGGAGCCTTCCTGCAGCAAAGACCTGAGGACGGCCCCCACCTTCCCAAAAAAACAAGCAAACTTTCAGCAACCCCCTAAACGTAGGACAAGAGGAAACAGCCTCAAGTTGCACCAGGGGGAGGTTTAGATCGGATATTAGGAAGAATTTCTTCATGGAAAGGGAGGTGGTAGAGTCACCAACCCCGGAGGGATTGAAGCACATGGTTTAGTGGTGCTATTAGCAGTGTTGGGTTAATGGTTGGACTCGATGATCTTAAAGGTCTTTTCCAACCTACACAATTCTGTGATTCTCAACGAGGACGCTGCCCAGCCCAGCCACGCACTGCTCTTACCTCCTGGCGAGGAGCTGCGACCTGGTCCCCGCCGGAGAGACAAGGCTGATCTGGAGGTCGCCCCGGCGTGGGTGCGAGATGCTGAGCCGCACCACGACGTGCTCCAGGTAGAGCACGTGCTGGTCGCGGTGCTCGGCACAGGCGCTGCTGAGGGTGCTGGCACGCAGCACGTGGTCCGCACGGATGTACCTGCCGGGGACGGGCAGAGCATTGGGTCGGGGACGGCAGCGCTTGCCGCGTCCCAGCGGCACGGACACCCGGTTATATTTGAACATGGTGCCCTACCGCTCCACGGCAAAAATTCTCTTCCATTGCAACACAGTGTCCTAGCGCAGGAATTTGCTGAATTGCTCGATGGTGATGAGATGCATTTGAACTGCCTCTAAGATCTATGCCTTATGGGCTGCAAGGGCACTGCTTTATTGTAATTATCAGCGCAGCGTTCCTCCTTGGGTTGTAATTAGTGTCTGTATCAGATAAATAGTTTCATGAACACACTTGGCTCCGTTCCTGCTTTGCACATGCAAGCTGTTCCAAAGGAACTGCTTTTCTGAGGAACAACTCAACTTGCTCTACAGCCAGGCAGCGTTGAATCAGGAGGGTCCATTTGGTCAGATCCCGGATCCCACCCTTTAACCTAGCAGGGACCTACCAAGGATGAGATGTGAACCTAAGCTGGTTTGAACCGGAAGCCAAATTCAAAGGGACCTCTTGTGCTGGAAATTTGGAAACCCTTGCAACAAAGCACCAGGTTTTAGTGTCTTTCATGAAGATGAGGTGTTTGGTGGAAGAGGGAGGAGAGCCCAACACATTACCTCATGTAGGAACCAGTGAATGAGTTGGTTTTAGTCTCCCCAAGCCATTGCCAAAATGGGAAATGGCACCATCAGCCCTCAAAAATTCCCTAATCACCTGCCTGGGAAGCAAAAGCATGGAAAGGGCAAAAATAAATCACCTGCCACCAAAGCTGGTCCTGGAGAGTCCTCACAGGACCTGTGCCGAGCTGAGCCATAGGCACAGACCCTGGGTGGGCACTTCTGGCTCAACAAACAGACCTTGGGCAGACAGGGCAGACGGTGCCGGTCACTCCGACCGCAAAATCCATGAACATCACCTTGCCTGCATACAGGCTTGTCCCGGCCACCCCAAATCTTAAGTTCCCTTTCCAAATGCCAGGACAGTGTCTGACCCTTTGCATCGCAACAGCCAGCTCCCCCAAAGCTCCCTCCAAGCAGACGTGTGCCCCGGGAGAGACCCCCACCCCATGACACTCACTTGGGCACCCTGTCCAGGCTTCCCACGCAGACGTGCTGGGGAGGAACTGCCTTCCACTTCTTGGCTTCCACCACAATAGCATCTGCATCCACCAGACCGAAGCCATATAGATGGCTAACTGGAAAGAGAGAAGGCTCAGAAATCCACTGCTTTCCATGCAGGGACCAGGAGCTGCTCCTCAGCTCTTGGTGGAGCATCCTTCACCATCGGAGGTGGTATGGAGTTGACCCTGTTGGGGTACAAGGTATTCCAACACGCAGAGCTCATCACCCTGCCTGAGTAACACCCCAAATCCATGCTGGGACCACAGAAAACCCATTGCTGGGACCAGCCCACCAAAAGGAGCAGCCAATGCTGAAGCTCAGGACACCCTCCACCAAGCAAGGCTTCCAAGCATCATACCCCACGGATTACTGCTCTCTCCTCCCTCTGCTCAACAGCCTGATGGTAGGAGCCCCTGAGCCAGCTGAGAGAGGCCATCCAGAGTCAACAGACCCCTGAGCAAAGCTCTAGGGACCTTTATTTTCCATTTAATAGCCATTTTTAGCCGCCCCCACAGCCCCTCACCTTTATGCCCCGCGCCGTTGGTCTTCCAGTCAGCTGCTCGCAGGTGCACCGGTCGCGAGGTTTTGACCAGCAGATGCTGGACGTCCCTCCAGGTGAGCAGGGGGCTGCAACAACACTCGGCTCATGAGACGGCTCTGCTGCCTCCAGTCTTTCCAGCAGCAGGGACCCCCGTTGGGTTAAAATTCCCCCAAAAAAACTCTTTTCTGCTCCAAAAGAGCATGAATCACTGGAAGGGTGGTCAGGCATTGGAATGGCCATTTCAGAAATTTAAGAGACCAGGTGGTTGGACATGCTACAGGACATGGGTTAGTGGTAGGCTTGGCAGTGTTGGGTTAAAGGTTGGGCTCGATGGTCTTAAAGGTCTTTTCCAACCTACATGATTCTGTTGATTCTACAAATCAATGATTTAAATAGTAACACCCTGCCTGGAGGCTGGCCAGCACTTGGGGGCCCCAGCAGAGTGGGGTGGCCCAGGGAGGGATGCCACGTGCCCGCGAGTGTTGCAGGGTTTCTTCCTGGCCAAGGGTATTTAGCTCTCATGCTCCAGGGTGTAACTGGAGCAAATCGGTTTTCCCCATTTTCTCGTAGGAGATGGGGAAGGAAGCATGTCCTGAGGCAGGGTACCGGTCTCAGCAGCTCACTCATACCTGGGTTGCTCATTTAACAGAAAAATGAAACCCAAAGTGGTTCCAACCCCCGCTCAGGCTGGGTTTGAGTGAAGTTTATGTGTTTGGGGTGCTGGACACTGAGTGCTGTGTGCTTTTGAGCTCCCCCAAAATCCCAGCTCAGGGACATTGCTGAAGAATTTTCCATGCTTTTCTTACAGTCAGTTCCTCAGCACCTTGAGCTGGGATTTATATTGCTCTTGAGCAACATTTAAGAAAAGAAATTCAATTTATTCCCTCTCGTCATAATGGAGTGCCTGAGCACCAAACTCTGGTACTTAATGTTGCGTTTTATGCCTCAGCTAAACAATTCAAAAATTACTTTGAAAGCTTTTAATATATTTGTAATGAAAATGGCATCTCTGGAAATGTGCTCAGCTGACCTGGGAGCTGGGATTAAACTGGAGGAGAGGGACTGGAGCCGATCGCCGTCCTCGAACATGAGCACAATGGTGCCCTGCGGCTTATTAGCAGCCTTATTTTTATTTCCACCCCATAAAAAGAATAATCATACTAGTGAGAAGTTCATGAGAAGATGCTCCATGGAGCAACACAGGGATGCCCAAGGGGTGAGCCTGGTCACCCAAGGGGGCTGCTTCCAGGCTGGGGGACCAGGATGGGACCGAGATGGGGACAAGAGGCAAAGAGACGTTTGTTTTGAACCGGGGAGCGTGTCGCTGCTTATCGCACCGCGTGGGTTTCTGACATTATGCAAAAGTAGTCCTTTTCCCCCAGAAACTAAACACTTGCTGAAAACCATCACTTCTACAGACATTTTCCATTTTCTGTGATGTTTTCTGACATCTTTTTTCCGGGAAGCATTTATAAAACTCCTGTTGGTGCTGGCTGTCAGCGGTTTCAATGCACCAAATGAAAAGCCTGTCTTATCTCACCCTCAACTTTTCAACAGATGGCAACAAGTGAAGAATTAGCTCAATAAAACACCTGCCAGAAGATTAGATGCAGAACAACAACGCTGTATCAAACCTTGCCAAGAAGAAGCAATTTAGAATAACTTTGCCCCTTTTTGAGTCGCTCCAGAAGAAAAAACAAAACACCTTTTTTCTTTCTGATTTTGCTTGCCAACTACTATATTTGGGAACACCCCCCTGCAAAGCCGGTGGCGAGGTTACACTTACTTTGCCTCCAAAGCCAAGGCGATGATGCCGGCGACCATGGGGGCGGACACGGAGGTGCCAGTGTGGCCGTCCGTGCAGCGGTGCCGGAGATCCGTGGTGACCTGTGGAGAGAGGAGCTGCAGCCCCATTCTCCCGGCACGGGTGCTACCCCATCGAGCACCCCGGGTTTGCTTGGGATGCTGCCAGCGGGGAGAAGCACCCAAACCTGCCACCGCTCCCACGCCATCAGGATGCTCTGAGCCCCCAAAAATGGGCCGCAGACACATTTGGCACAGGAGCAAACATCCCTGTTTACATTTTTCTTTGCTCAAAGGTGAAAAAACTACTTGAAAGGGGAAAAACGTCAATTTTGCTGTGGGTCAGGTAGATGAAAAGCTGTGGATGGAGGGGCGTGAGCAGGGCAGGGCTGGTGTGGGTATGCACCCATGGGTGCACGTTGAGCTGTGCCATATTAAACACTCCCCATAAAAGCTAAGGTAAGGATGAGGTAAGAATTTCCATTTGCATGGGAAAAAAAAGGAAAAAAAAAAAGCTATTTCCAGCTTTCTCATTTCAGGCCAGAGCTTGATGCTTGGGTACCAAAACCTTGGAGAAAGGAGGTGTGCAGAGATGCTCCATCAGTTACATTTTTAAAAGGCTCCTGGGTATTTAGTTAATCAAGTGATTTTTGGAGGAGGAGGGACGTGCCACCCGGTTTCTCCTTGAGGTGCACCTGGAAGCTGCTTTTTTGCCCAGCAATGCCCCAGGTTTGGCTGGTCTGGCCTCAGCCACGCAAATGCTCCTTAGTGCCGTGGAAGCAGCCCCAACGAGGCACTTGGATTCTGGAAATTAATCTTTTAGAGGCCAAACAAATCGGTCTTGAATTAAAAAAACCCTAAAATCGACTTGTAAAAAAAAAAAAAAATCACAATTTTTGTCAAAAGAACTAATTTGGGTGGAAAACCCTCTCCCAGCTCGGGTAAGGCATGATGCTGGTGCGGGATGTTTTACTGCCCGAGGTTCGGATGACGCACGGGGGTGCCGGTAACGAAAGGCCGTGCTGTGACAAGACCACAGCGGCTGCTGGGACAGGGCAAATACAGCCTGGGCGACAGGGAAAACCATGCTGATCCACGCATGCACGCGTTTTCAGGCAATTCCAGGGCTCTGAAAAGTCTGTGTTCCCCATTTGGGTTTGCCACATCCCTGCCAAACACATCCATTCTCCTTCTTTTTTCTCTGTCTCAGGCCAAAACCCCTGAAAATTCCCTTTTTATAAGCACAGGACAGCATGGAGGCACTTTGGGGGACAGGTTAATATTTGCACAGGTATTTTTGCAATCCTCCAGCCCTTTCACCCATTTACCAGGGAAAACGCAACATCCCTGAACTCTCCCCAAGGACCAGAGCAATTTTGGCCCCAGCATAAAAAATAGCACAAGCAAAACCCACTGCAGGGCTAAGAGCAAAGCCCAGATCTTACAACCAAGCCCAACCACGCAGAAAACATCCCGGGAATGCTGCCCCATGTGATGCTGGGGTAAAACTTACTATTTTCCGCTCGTAAAAGGCCCCGCTACTGTAGGTGGTGGCGAGGGTGGAGGCACACTCCTCCAGGTACCAGGGCTTGTAGCCGTTCTCAGTGGTGCTGCTGATGGAGATGGTGTAGATGCTGTTGGTGTAGCCATCGCAGGAGCAGTAATCACCCTCTCTGCCGCCGTTCCCCGACGCCCAGACGAAAATGGACCCCAAGCCCCTGCGTCCCTGTGGGCAGAGAGGGGAGGGGGGGTGAGAAGAGGTGTTTGTCCGGGACGAGCGACCGTCTCAGCATGGGGAGGAGGGAGCAGCACCTCTCCGGCGCTTGGGATGCCATCGGTAAACCTGATTTTGGGTCAGGAGGTAGGGTTTGGTGAGGGTGGAAGGATGGGTCCCATCCTGCCCAGGGCTCAGCCCCCTGGATCAGCCCCAGCAAATGCGCCCCTCGGCTCGGCCAGCCCCAGCTTTACAGGCAGCGGCTCCCCACAAGGATGGGAGAGCCTCTGGCGATGAGTTTGGCATCTTCCACGGGTTGTCACGGGGTAAAACATCCAGGCTGCTCAGAGCCCTCAGACCAGGCAGTAACACCCAGCAAGGCACTTTCTGGGGTGCAGGGATGGCCCCACGGGAGGACCCAGCAGGAAACCCCCCAGAACCCACCTCTCCCTCGCTCCGAGCCTGCAAACCATCAGAAACCTTCCCTCA
>NW_010233002.1:2581-2808 GCF_000690775.1 Eurypyga helias | reverse complement strand
GGTGCGCCAGCCACCCAGACCTCCCCGGAGCCGGGGGAAAATCCCACCCGGCAGCAGTGGGCTGTGGTGCCAACAAGGGGCCCCTAACGAAGCCGACAGCATGGGGACGAGCCCCGCTTACCCCTCCATCCAAACCACTGGAGGGTACCCAGGAATAACCTGGGGGGGGTCACAGATAGGGCGCTACATCCCAAAGGAGGATTTGGGTGACCCAAGGGGGGTTCGGG
>NW_010233002.1:399-2451 GCF_000690775.1 Eurypyga helias | reverse complement strand
CCTCCCGCACGGAGAGGTTTCGGCGCTAGCCTGGGCAGATCTGGTGTTTACCTCCCTCCCACTGCTCTGCGGCGGCTTCCTCCACAAAAAATAATAATAATAATAAAGCAGTTTTGCTCCAGAGGAATTCGCTGGGATTTATTGTGGGTTTTAAGCGCTGGGGGGAGAAGGATGGTTTATTACCTGTCTCGCCCTCCTCCTGGGGCAGAGGCTCTCTGAGCTGACCCTGCCTCTGGATACGCAGGCTAAGTCAGGCTCCTTCCTTACTTCATGAAAGTTTTCATTATCTGGGCTGCCTCCCAGCCAAACTGGGTGGGTATTTCCCTAGCAAAGATTAATAGAGCTGTTTGGAGCTCTGCAAGAAAAAGTGTAATTGCAAAGGGAATTATTGCCCTGCCCCGCATCACGGACAGCTCGACTCAGCTCGCCAGACCACCGAGCCTGCTGCTGGCATCTCCAGCCCTGCTTTCCAGGGTTTCCTGGATCTCCGAGGCCCCAGCATCCCAGCCCAGGTGTGGCACAGGCAGGAACCATCCAGGTCTCCACACTAAAATCCGCCTGTCTCCAAGGAGCAGCCCCATGCATGCAACCCAGGCTTTCCTCAATCGCTGATCTGAGGAACACAACCAGGCAGCGATCGCTGCAGGCATGTGGAGACGTAGCGATGATTTCGGCTGGGATAAATGGAGCCCAGACCTCCCTTGCATCCCACGCCCTGGGCACTGCGGCCGTGGATGCTGAGAAAGGCTGCTTGGTCCCGATTCAAACCCGCACGCCCACCCGAAGCCCGGGCAGGGCTGTGCTGGAGGAAAGCGAGTTCGGAGCCAGCACGGTTGCACAAGGACAAGAACAGACACAAAAATGACACTACAGCAACACACATCCAACACCCGACAGCGTTTCCCGGTGGAGCGAGAGCTCACTGCGTACCACATTGGAAAAATACCACTCTTCCCCTTGGCTCTCAAACAAGCGGCTACCAAGACTTCCACGAGCAGACCCCAAACACCCAACTTATTTGCCATCCTTCTAAGCCAATGCCATCCCCAAAGATACAAAAACTGGACCCGGACATCACTGGGAATCGATCCCTCCTTGGCCAAGGCCGGGGGTGATCCAGCTCCCCCCAGCAGTGCCTTGGGCAGATGCGGGATGCACAGCATCTCCCTGCTCCTGCAGCGCTGCCGGGGCGGGGGTGTTTGCCCACCGGCACTCTGTGCGAGCCCAGGATAAATATCCCCTCGTTAGCTTGGGAACTAATAAGGTGTGGCTGGAGGAGCGAGAAACAAGGTGATAAATTACCCCAGCGCAGTCCTATTGCTAATAGATAAAGGTTATTTTAATGTTTCCATTAAAAACTCCATTTTAAGGATTTATAACTTGGTTACAGCTGTTTGCTTGGGCTAAAGGTGGCGGCTAACCATCCGTTTCCGGCTTTCCTCGTTATTTAAGGAGAAAAAGTCGGCAATTAAGAGCTGTGCATGCGGAATAGCGGGTGCCACAAGCACGGGTGGCAATGGGGGGAATCGCTGTTCCCTGGGAGACAGAAGCAAGCATCCCAAAACAGCGGGGCCGTGCCAGGCATGTACCCTGCTGCCGCCCGTTTGCTCCCACGTGGAAAAATAAGATCTAAAATGCAGCTCATTCCCCCGTATTTACACGGCGTGAACTCCCCGGCACTTCAATGGGCTCCTCGGCAGGCACACGGCCCCGGCAGGAAATCAAGTAAATAGTGGGAAAACCACTCCACCCTATTTTTAGATAACAGGCAGGCTGCGTCGCCCCGGCCGCGGCCACCTCGGAGCCCGGCGCTGCGGAGGAGGCAGGAGTGGAGGCAGGGAGCGAAACCTGTGGGGCAGGTTCAAAGCCCCCGGGGAGGGTTTCCAAACCCTAAAGTCACTGAAGGGGCCAGGGGAGCACCCCGAGGGGGACACTCACTGCAGAGCTGCTGTGGCACTTACCCTCAGCGCCCACTGAGCTGCCCGGAAAGGTCTTTTTCCCACGTGCTTTTAGCCAATATTGGGCATTTTTTAAAAGGGCCCGATAAGAGAA
>NW_010233002.1:0-262 GCF_000690775.1 Eurypyga helias | reverse complement strand
CCCCCACGTCCCCCCCCCAGCCATGACACAGCCTCATTCTGGGTGGAAACCCAGGGAAATGCTTAATGTGATACAGACACCCGGGAGAGGATACGGGTGGGCCAGGGGAGGATGAAGGAGCAGGGATGGAGATGCCGGGGAGGCGGCTGCCTCTCACTGCACCAGCACCCGCGGGGACATTTTGAGGTGCAAAGTCCCCCCCCCCCGAACCCCTTTGGGTTTCTCAGCCCGGCAGAGCTTCGCAACTCAACCTGGGGCTGCC
>NW_010233001.1:11666-50601 GCF_000690775.1 Eurypyga helias | reverse complement strand
CGCCTTCGCCTCGTTGGCTTCCTCCATCCCTCCCCTGCGGTTGTGGGGAGCGGAGGGTTGGGGGGGCTCTGTGTGCTGCGGGGGGTCCCCATCTGTCTCATCTGACATCCCCGCCTCGTCCCCAGCTGTCGGCAGTCACACGCTGGCGAGGGATGGGTATGGAGGATCTGCCTTCAGCCTCCTTCTCCACCACCCGCTGCTCCTGAGGGGTAGCTGTGGCCGTGGGTGGGATGGGGAGCTGCTGCCCCTTCTGCCCTCTTCTTGCTGTGAAGTCTGCAGGCTCCTTTGAGGAGACCTTGAAATGAGGTCCAGGGGCTTTGCTCTTGCGTGCTGGAGCTGAACAGAGATCTCTTACTTTCTCTTTTTCAGCATCCTCTGCTCAGGGAATGCTCTCTCTTCCCACGATCCAGGTGCAGATGACAGTAAAGATGCTGCGAGTCCCTCTGGCAGTGCTGCTTCTCTTTGGAAGGAAAAATCAGAGCTTTCCTTCCAAGACTGCAGCGTCTTTCTCTTTAACGTCCCGTGCTCATGGGATGCACTTCGATGAACTTGAGTGTTGAACCTCAGGTCCTTCCTGTAGGGCTTCCTGAAAACAGCTGAGGGGAAAACAGGCTGGTGATCGCCAGCCTCAGACGCAGGGAGACGTCCGTGTCCTGTTTGGATGTGACCCTTCGAGTCCCTGCCTGTTCTGGTGGCTGTTGTGTGTCGAGGGGCTCTCAGAAAGCTGGGAACTTCTAGCCTTGCCTTCCTCAGGCTCAGAGACAATTGCATCTTGGTTTTCATGTGTTCTTAGTTTATACATCTCCTGAGCGGTACAGGAATTGCTTTTCTAGATAAAATAGATACCCAATCTAGTCCATCCTGTCACTCACCAATTCAGGTGGTCCAGAGGAAGTGCTGAGAAGCTGCTGGAGTGGAGGAATCCTCTCTTTGCCGGGGAATCCTCCTGCACAGAGACTGATATGAGGCCCGAGGTGTAAAATTTTGGGATCCTTCATAAGACGGTATAAAATGTCTCTAAAGCTACCTTGCCGGCCAAATGATGTTGCTCACAGCATCACTCTTCTCTTGGTCTCTCTGCTGTGGCAAGCTAAGCTGGGTAGCATAAACCTGATTGGAGAGTCACCTTGGCTGTTTTGTCCCCATGAAATGGGAAGATTTCTCCTCCCACCCCAATCTGATGAATCTAGTGAATCAAGACCCTACTATCTACTGATCTGAAGGTTGTATTGCAGAGGAGGGCTCTGTGAGGGGCTGTCTTCAGCAGCACACGGACTGTGCTGGGGGTCTGCTGTTACTCGTGACATTGCCAGGCAGCCTCGGAGAATAAACTCGGGAGATGAGGACAGTTGGCAGTAACATAAATCACATGGGCACAGCTCCATGCACAATGTTCTTCATGGTCAGAGAGCTTTGCAGATATTGATCCTTACGGACAATAAACTAGGTCTGGTTTCCATAATATAACCCACGTTACTCAACTGTCTAAATCTTTTTGATCTGATAAGGCTGCTCTGGGGACTGAATCCTCCCACCCCTCCTTGCCTGCTTGCAGGAGCTCATCTCACATTTAAGGGCGATAACAAGAAACTTCAGCTGTAGCAAATGTCTTACACTGAGCGGAGCAGCATCTTCCCTGATCCTGCCAGACACCTTCGCTGTATGAAATCTGAGGTGAAAATACTTGGTTTACTTTGAACATCTGAATCTTGAATGATCCGTTCCGTCTTTTGCCTCTGTGTATCCTCTGAAGTATGGATGGCCACGCAGCTTGGGAGGGAGGGCCTGTTGGTGTTTTGATTATCCCTCTTTATATTTTTCTAGCCGTGTGCTCTTTTCCCCATCCTGAACTCTAAGGCTTTAGTTTCTTGGCTGATGCTGTGGAGGATTTCCCTGTTTGTGGACCTAATTGCACATTTTTCTAAGCCAACCTGACCTCTGTGGCTGTGCAAGGAGCACTGGGGTGGGTTCGCTGAGTATTCCCTGTGTGCTTCTGCTGTGGCAGGGAGCACGATGCGCTTCTCTCAGGCCTTATGTCCAAAAGGCTTGCCAGCCCTAAGCTTTTAAAAACCATCAGCCAGACATTAAAAAAAAGTGTGCCACGGGATGATATAACTGGGTTTTTTTTTTTGAATATGACATTCTCAACTTGCTTTGTCATGCTGATTTCTGATTGTTTTAGAGATTTCTGCATGTCTGTGTAAGCTGCCAGGAATGCTTCAATCTCAGTACTTCACTTGATTGCAGGACCTATGGGTCTCGAGTGGAATAACAGGTATTGTGAGCTTTGGGAGAGAACGATGCCAAACCTCGGGTTAATAGTGTTGTGGTACTGTTAACTTTCAGATGAAGTCTGGAACCGTGGTGGGCTTGCAAGTGCTTGGTTTGGGCTGGGGTAGCATGGCTGGGAAGCCCTGTGCACTTTTTAACCAAGTGTCTTAACCGTGTGTCACAGAGCACTAGAGCGGGAAGAAACACTGTCCTGTGCTCTTGGAGACTGTGACTTTAACCACTGGTTTGTTTTGGAGGAGATGAGGTATGGTGCAACGCTCTGGAAGGGTACAGTGCTCTCGTCTGGTTGGCATAATGAGACAGATCTGTCAAGACTGAGAGCAGAGAGGCTCGTCACATCCCCGCTTTCTACCTACTGTGGTTGCAGCTAATCTAGCAGAGGTATCATCTGAAGGAGGAGCTGTTGTCCCTGCTTCTGTGGTTTAATCTCTGTGCTGGTACAAGGCTTTCTGTCCCTTCTCCTCACCAGTTAACGTCCCCATCTACGTGGTAGGGACTACCCGGCTCAGCAGGATTTTTTGAGGATTACGTGCACCTGAAAGCCCTGCAGGAAAGGTTTGTGTTCTCCTGAGGATGGCAGGAGACCCCTAAAAACGTGACTGAGGACTCTGAGCCTCCTGACACGCGCTGTGGTGGTCCAGCGCTGCCTGGGCGTGGGGCTGGCCTGCGCTTCCAATGCTCTGAGATCCTGGCAGGTGCAAAGATGTCACTTCGCAGCAGATCTTGGGCTGAGGCAGCCTGCCTTGCTGAAGAGGAGGTGAGAGTATGAGTAAGGGGAGAGCTCTTAAGACCTCTTCTGCAGCTTTTTGAGATAATTAACCTTTAGCACGTGTGGTGGATGAAGGTTAAGCAATGCAGTGAAGGCTTGAAAAACGTTGAGTCCAGTTGTTGTTACCTTGATTGCACAGCTACAGTGTCTAGGTGTTTATTGCTTCCTGTCTCAGGTGCTTCGGGAGAATTACAAGCAGTATATCTGTAGACCTTTGGAAGATTAGGACTGGTAGCTGTGTGGTGTTAAAAATAAAATCGTGGTATGTCTAAATGTGTCATTTAGGCTACAGAAAGCAAACGTTTTGGGGAAAATCCAGCTATGTCTGGGCGAGTCCAGACTCTGGAAGAGGAAGGTTAGAAGCAGGCCGCAGGCTTGCAGGCTCACTGTAAGAACTAGCTGGGTGTAGCAGGAGTGTGGGGAGGCGGATCTGATGCATAATGCAGGAAAACCTGGTGGCCCTCACTGTTACAATGGCTGAACACCTCTCCGTCCCATTCGGCAAAACATCTCTGAGTAACAGTGGTGCTTTTATCTGCCTCAGTTTCCCCTGAAGAGGATGCAACCAAGCTCATCTCCAGCTGGGAATTGACAGCATGATGGGTGTTGGGGTCTTCTCTCCAGACCAACGGTCTGACTCCCTGTAAAATAAAATTGACTGGCTTACCTATTGGCAAGGACTAGCGTGGCTGCATTGTGGCTACGGTAGGTGAGCTGCAGGCCTGTGCTAGCTGAGGTGAAGGTGAGATGAGATGTGTAAATATTGCTGAGCCTTATTTTCCCCATAATTCTTGCTTGTGGCCTAAATGCCCAGTTGTTTGTGGGGTGTGATGGGCAGGACAGCAGAGCCGACCTGTTCCGGTGTGAATTGCTGCAGGCTGGAGCTCCCAGCCTCTGCCCAGCTCCTGTCCTCAGCAGGTGCTGAGCTGCTGAGCTTTGCCCGAGGAGGAATATGAACGTCATTTAGATAAGATAAAGCATGACCAAATCCTTGTTATCCTTGGCAGGTGTGGTGAGATGCTGTCTGGCAGTTGTGCAGCTCTGAGGAACAGCCGAGCATTGCAGCCCTGGGGAGGGTTGCAAAGTGTCTTTAAAATGTGTAGACTTGGTTCTGGTACCCAAAAGGTAAGGTGGGTGCACCCCAAGGTGAGGTGACAGCAAGGGCCTGAGCCTGTAGTGATAGGACAAGGGGTAATGGGTATAAATTGAAATCAGGGAGGTTTAGATTAGATGTCAGGAAGAAATTCTTCACAGAGAAGGTGGTGAGGCACTGGAACAGGTTGCCCAGAGATGTTGTGGATGCCCCATCCCTGGATGTCTTCAAGGCCAGGCTGGATGTGGCTTTGAGCAACCTGGTCTAGTGCAAGGTGTCCCTGCCCATGGCAGGGGGGGTGGAACTAGATGATCTTTAAGGTCCCTTCCAACCCTAACCATTCTATGATTCTATGATTCTATATGAGTGAAGGAACAGCCTGGTAACCCTCTGGGCAGAAAGACCTGTGCTGTGTGTTCCTGTGGCTGTGTCCTGCTGTGGACTCTGGGGTCGATGTTGGTTCGTGAGCAGCTCCATCAGCTCCGTGTCCTTTGAGCAGGGCTGTGCGGCTGCCCCGGCGCCTGGCAGGGCTGAGGACCCCTCCAGCAGCAGCGCTGCCAGAGCCTCTCTCTTCACCTGTCGCGTTTTTGAAGTTCAAAGGTGTCTCGGCCTGAACTCTGTCCTTTGGCCTGAGGTCACAGGAACTAGGAAAAGAATTTGGATTGATTGGAGGGAAAAAGGACACATTTGGGTGTCCCCACACATTTTCTCCATTGCACGCTTTGCTCCTGTGCTTGAGAGCTGCCTGCCTTCCTCCTCTTGGGTTTTGCAAGATCTCCGCTCTACCTTTCCTCCCTCCCAGGCACGCAGCCAGAGGAGTAATCCTCTGCTCTGATACAGATGCACAAACCCCTCTGATTTAGTGTGTTTCCTATGGCACAAAAAGAGTCTTTTGCTTCCCATGCAAATCCAGTTGCTCAGTGGAAGCTGCTAAATGCAAATGGACACTTGTGGCTGCTCTCCCTGGGAAGGGTGGTGTGGGTTTTATGCAAAGCGTGAAGGTAAGACCCGAGGAGCTTGGAGAGCAGAGCCGTACGCAGATTTGTGCTGGACAGACGTCAGCATGGCTGTTGTTCTTCGGGATTCAGGAGGCGGGATACTGGGCAGGGGGATATTTCAGGCTCTCAGTATCAAAGAAATGAGCGTTTATGGAAGTGGATTGTTACTAGTCGTGGGGGTTGGTTGGTTATTCTCTCTCCTTACCGCCTCCCTGCTGCATCCAGGTGGAGAATCGGTACCGACTGTGATTTGGTGACTCAGCCCGTTCTGGCGCCCGGGTCCCTTTCCTCTATTCAGGCTGGGCAAATTTCGGTCTGTAATCATGCTTGAGAGCTCTTGCTGTTGCCCTAGGTATGGGGAGCTGTAATGATGCTTATATTGGCTTAATCCAGTTCGGTCTGAAAAACAATCCATGTTGGGGAAGCGTGGGGGGTGTTCAAGTGCCTTTACTAAATCAAAAACCTTTTTGGCATCAGTGGATGAAGCCTTTTTCTTTTCAAGGTGTACCACTAAATACACAGGATGTTCAGTTTGGTTGAATTAGCATTACCATGGGAACCGTAACTTTCTGCATTTCCTGACCTTTATCCATGTAACGCTAAGGATACATTAATGTGGCTACAAAATGCTATTTTTTTTGGTGTGTATTTGGTAAGCTTTTTTGTTCTGGTCAGTGCTAAGAGAAGCTTTATAAAGGACCCCAGGAGAAGATTAGAGACAGGACAGGCTGGAGGTGCAGATGAGCAGTTTGCTCCCTATTTTTGTGCTGTTCTAGCAGCATCCCAGCCGAGACCATGGGTCAGTCTTAAGCATCGCCTCTGCAGCAACAGTAAACAAAATGGTGAGTAAACTCTCCTGCTCAGAGTCAGGTAACTCACTTGATCTGGGTCTGTTTGGGTTTATTTGCCTCAGCTACACAGCTAGAGCCTGCCCCAAAGGATCTGTGCTCCTGGGGCTGAGGCAAGGCTGAGCTTGTGAGGAGTGGAAAGGTGATCATCCTGGTCCGAGGGGAGCAGAGCTGCCCTCCAGCAGCACAGAGCCCTCCCAGATGGCTTGGAGTAGCTCACTGGCTCTGTTAAACCTGTATTAAGGTCTAGTGTGATGGTTTGTAGTAGTCTTCATGTCCATTTTTTACTCTGGGGTTTGAAATAACCATCTTAAAACATGCGTGGAAGGACCCGCCTTTACCTCTGCTTTCTGCAGATCCCATCATCACTTGCTGCTGGGAGGATGGGGCTGTCTGTAGCTCATTAGCAGGTTGATGACCTCTCCACTGTTTAGATACCAGATGGAGTCTTCTCAGTGGGAATGGGTAGAAGAGTGGTTTTTGCTTTCTAGAGCCTGGGCTTGCCCGCTCGTGACTCGTATGGCAGAGCTTGTTTGCTGGGCAAATACCATCCTTACAAAGAGGTATTTGGGACGGGGGTGAGCAAAGGGGACAAAACCGGGTGAAGATATTTCTTTTTACTTCCTTTGCTCTTCAACATGCTCATATTTCACTTTCTTTGTCAGCTTTCAAGGAGTCCTCAGGCCTAACTAGTGGGAGCTGATACAGCTGAGGGCACTGTATGCTGCCTGGGGGCCCTGGAGCTGCCATGAGTGACAAACCCCCATCGGCATCTCCAGCTGTCAATGCGCAGGGGTGGCTTTGCTTCTTTTAGGGGGTGCTGTGGGGTAGAGGGGTGCTCTTGGTCAGTGGAAAGACAGAGGGTGGCATCTCTGGCTGCTGAGGAAGTCCTGAGGTGTGTTTTATGGCGTGTTGGAAAGATGCTCCTTGCAGTGTCATCTTGTGCTTTACCCTTCTTTTTTTCCTAAGCTCCCTGTGCTTGTCTTTGTGAAACAGGCTGTCTGCTGTGTAAAAGCAGAATTAAACCTGAGGCAGGTTCCCTGGGGTATTTTCCTGCCCTGCCCTTGCTGAAATGATAGGTGAGGTAGGCAGCAAGCTACCTACAAGCACAGCTGGAGTTTCTCAGGTAAGTTCAGCATGAGATGAGGGGTCATCTGCTTTCTTACCATTTCTTCCCCTCTTGCTTGAGGCAGTTCAGAAACAAGCCCTTCTTCTCTGCACACAAGGCAGAATTACGAGGAATTTACCTTGGGAGCTTAATGGCAGGTTTTCTTGTGCTGCTTTCTGAACTCAGGGCTACTAGTCTGTGCTGGAAAGAGGATGAGATGCGTAGGGGAGGATTGCAAACCACACCTCCTGGCTTGGACTTGCTTTGATACTCTATTTACAGTGGCAGTGCTCGTTCTCCGCTGTCTTTGTGCTGTGGAATATACTGCCGGTTCCAGGGAAGGGGAGCAACGTTCTCCTGCTGCTTGAGGTACCTGGGGTCACATGCAGAGAGGGAAAACGGGGTTGTGGAACGGGGTGGAGGGAACGGGAGAACGCCTCTCTTTTCTGGACAAGGAATTATTTGAACAGAAGGAAGTCCGAAGGAGTTTGCTGTGTCTCAGCAGAGTTTCTCCCTGGGAACTTTCTGTTCCAACTTCCTGCTTTTGCTTTAAAGCAGCAGAGTAGGAACGGGAAGAGAGACTTGCTGAGTGCAGTGGCATTCCATATCGCCGCAGCCAAGGGTTGTTACTCCCCTGACGGAAGAGGGAAAATTGATTGATTGGTTTTCAAGAGCTTAATTAACAGCTGGTTAATGCTTCAATTTGGATCACCCAGCATCTGTGCAAATGTGGAATTGAAGAAACTTGCTCAGGTTAACTAATTCTAGTGACTCATTGATTTGGGAAACTGCTGACTTAGGGTAATAGCTGCAACGGTCACATTTTCAAAAGTAAAGGGGGAAAAGTATATGCTTAGCATATGTGGGATTGTGATGTTTCCTTATGAAATAGATGTCTCGAGCTGGTGAGAGTAAAAACTAAGCATTTTGTGCTGCATGCTTTGTGGAGACTTAGAAATCTTTCTTAAATACATTTGTCAGGAAATTTTCCACTATGTCACGTGAGCGTACCTATTCCCACCTTTTCTGTAAACCCACATCAGTGTTGCTGCTGTGGGCTTCTGACTCAGTGACAGCTTTTGTCAGAGGGGAATATTCCCAGCAATTTCACCTTTCACAGGACGGTTGTGCAAATTGAACAAAAGCACCTCTCCGACAGCATCTGCTTCCAAGTTTGCTCCTTGCACTAGGCTGTGCCTGGAATGCACGGAACGTGCCCTTCAGCTGGCACGTGTTACCCCACTCTGTGGAGGAGCAGTTCAGGGCTTGTGGCTGCTCAAAACATTCTTTGGTTTTCTGTCTTGTAGTATTGCCTTTTAGTACTTTGTTGTGATTTCCTCCCTGAATGAGAAAGGGAGGGGATATTTCTGATACCTTGAACATTCAGACCAATCCTTTTTTCTTCAGAGAGTGGGGGTGTTGACTCCCTGGACCCAAGACTTCACCTGTGGCCCCTGCAATGGTCTGACAGCCAAGAGGTGTCTTTACTCAGGGCATGAATTTCATCCCTTTCCAGTGCAGATTACACTGGCTCTTCAGGAAAGGTGTTTTGCACAACACAGCCAGCACCTCCTTCACCTCCACAGCTCACGGGAGGAGGTGGATCTTCATACCCATTGCTCAGGTGGATCCTTCGCTGAGAGGTAACCAAGTGTCATGCACCTCTGCATATGGCCACGTTCATCTCTGAGGCAGAATGGGTTAACAGTCTTCTTGGAAATTGGCTTCACCCAGCTGCCTCTGCTCTGTTTGTTGTTTTAATAGCATTTGCAGAAAGGTCAAACTGTCCATGGGTTCCATACATCACTCCTAGGCAAAACCAGTACCTCACCAGCCACGGAGAGGCTTCTCCAGGGAGCCGCGGTGCCTAGAAACCTTCTCCGTACTCATTCTGACTTGTTAATTTTTGCAAACCATTGTTGTCCTTTAAGTGCATCTTGCAGATTCAGAGTAGTGAGGTAAAGCTGCTCTCCGTGGTCCCAGGAAAGGTTATGGGGTTGAGATCACTGTGTCCAGTTCTCAAGTGGCTGGAGGTGAATTTCCAGTTCTCAAGTGACTGGAGGTGAATTTCCTGGAATGTGGAAAGGATGGTTGAACTTAATGCATTCTCCCTGAAGCTGTAGCCCTCTGGATAAGAGGGCTCTGGATAAGGAGGTTTCAAGTGCTGCAGAGAACTTGCTGGCTCAGCTGGAGAAGAAATCACTGTCCATCACAGGTGCTTTGCCAAAAAGAAGATTCTCCTTTGAAAGGGGATTGGGTGGTCCGATAGTTCATGTGTGTGTGGTGAGCTACTGGAGGACAATGTAAGGCTATGAATTTCTGTTTATATGAGGTTGGTTTCAAGGTCAAGGATCTTAAGCGACAAAGATAAGGCTCTTGCCCTGCTTCTGTGAACTTAAACCTGTGGTACTCCTGGTGAGGTGGGATTGTCACAGGGATTTTAGCCTCTGCACAATGAGGGCACTGAAGCAGCTGAGGAAATCTTGTAGCTGGCCAGGAGGGGCTGGAGCTCAGGACGGTGGGTGGCTGTTGCGAAATTTAATGAGGAAGTGACAGAACAAGATTGGGAACCAACTAGAGGCAGCAGTCAACACCTTTATCGTTCAGCATCTCGAGGCTGTGTGGCAGAGAGGTCATCCTCCACAAAGGTAACACCAGTTGTTTCCCTCTCCTGCAGCAGAGGTGAGAACTAGTGAAAGGATGTCAAGAGAGGGTGACTGGCTTAAACAGTGACTGCTGGATGAGTGCGCGAGGTAACAGCAGCCCGGGAGGGTTACTGCTGAGGTCAGACAGGCTGCGTGGCTGTGAGATTCACCTCCTGTTGGAAAGCAAGATCTCTGTCCTGGTATTATTGACAGAATCTGAGGACTGAAAGGGAGGTGTGAGTTGTTTGGCACCCAAATTATGGGTCTGATGGCAGGGATAGTTGTGGGAAGAAATCTGACCTTTGGCTGTTGAAGTACCAAGTCTGGTTCATAGGACTGTCCTTAGTGAAAATGCAGCAAGTGCTGTGATTTTTTTGTCAGAAGACTCCGTGTACTTTGAGGGTGGATCCTGCTGACGAGCAAACAGCCTCTATTCATGCTGAGGAACAGCCAGGCTGGACCAGCACTGTGTCTCTGACAACAGGTAGTGGCAGACACCCTCGTCTTCCCAGCGTTAAGTGTGTAACGCTACTTTCCTAGTGGCTTTGTGGCTCAAAAGATTTTTTCCCAAGACAAATAATCTGTGTAACAGTCCTACATTGACAAACTCAGAGGAGGCAAAACCAGCCACTCCTGCAGCCCATGAACGCCTGTGACAGCCTCAGCATCCCACGTCAGCGAGTCTCAGCAGACTTGCAGAGAAGAGCTTCCTTTAGGCAACTGCCACCACCCAGTTTTATCTGAGGCTCTTGAATTCTTTTCTTAAAGAAGACAGTGACTGTAGATAATTCTTCATTATCTCTGCCATGTGGGCAACTCCTCAAAAAAAGAAATCTGTGCATTTGAAGCTTTGTGTATCCATTAGAACCTTTTATCCACTTACTATGCAGATACAGCCATTTGTTGAGTATAATTTTGCCTTTGAAGTATTTCAGGGACACTGATGGACCGTGTCTAGCTCTCCGTCTGCAAAGGACTGAGGGAAACAACCTTCCAGTGTGGATTTTATGTGCAGGACACCAAGTGTGGTTGTGTTCCTGAGGGAAGGGGAAGAGCCTTTTGTAGAATCACAGAATGTTTTGGGTTGGAAGGGACCTTAAAGACCATGCAGTTCCAACCCCCTGCCATGGGCGGGGACACCTTCCACTAGACCAGGTTGCTCCAAGCCCCATCCAGCCTGGCCGTGAAGCATACGGGTGGCTCTGCTGCTTTTGGGCTGCGAAAGGAGTCTCCACAGCATCGTTTCTGCTGACGTGTCCTTGGTGAGCTGCAGCAGCCAAGGTGCTGCTCGCCATGTGTCCTCCTCTTCCTGGATGACACCTTAGCTGTTCAGTAAGTAGTAGCATGAGCCCAGCAGACACGTGCTGACTTCTGGTGACCGTCTCTGGTACAACCCACTCTGCACCAAGCGCTCCCTTTGCTAAAGGGACTGGTAGGGCAGGAGGTCATTGCCAGCCATGTTCAATTAAACAAGCTGAGGAGCTGCCCTGGATTTATGTAATTTCCTGTAAAGACTGTCTGAAGAGCTTTGAATGCCAGCTTGCGTTCCTGCCTGCTGCACTAGCCCTGGCAAAAGCGGAGTAGAAGAGAGCAGGGATCTCCTTTGCCTGGGCTCCCAGGGCTCAGCGTTCACTTTACATGTGTCTGATGTCAAGTGCCAAGTTCTCTGTCTTCTCCTCTTCCCACATCTGGGCTGGCAAAGAAAGCTTGTTTGCCTCCTTCCTACCTGCCTTTCCAGTAGGTATCACCAGCAGCCCAGAGCACTTTGCAGTCAACATGCTTGGTGTTGTGTTCCACTAACACGAATCAAGGCTGTATTATCTCTTCACAGCTAAAACATCCTGTCTTTCTCCACTATTTTCTTGAGCTGATTGCCTCGGTCTTTGACAGCCATGTATCTGTGGTAGAACATTAACAGCAGCAGCATCCATAGGACACTTGACACTGCTCAGAGCCTTTTCTGCTTGGCTGAGTGAATAGTATTTACTTACTGCTGGCCAGCCATGTCCTGTGTGGATATGCAGCATCATCTCCAGCCTATGGAGACGCAAGGAATTCTTCTTCTTGAAGCCAAAGGGTACAGTATTGCTGGTTTTTCCATCCCATATGAGATGAGTCCTTATGTTGGAGTGTATGAGCTGTTGCAGTGTTCTGTTCTGTCTCTTAAAAAAGAAAAAAAAAGTTTCTGGAAACCTGTAAGCCATTATAAAGTGAAGGAATTTGTAAAAATTGGCAGCAGCTAGTTTGAAAACAACTGTTTGTCATGTCTTATTGTGGGTGTGCTCTTTATTTTCTAAAAAATCAGCTGTGCATGAGTTATATTGACTCGTGGAAAAAATGTAGCTTGGATTTTGTGTTTAATTGCAGAGAATTAACTCTTGGCCCAAATATCGTTAGAGGAAAAACTGATGCTTTCTCCCTCCACTCCCCAAGCAAAACAACCCAAGGAAGCCGAAACCCTGATTCGCAGGGGCAGTTCCAGTGCAAATACGCGCCATCGGTGTTCGCAGTGCCAGCGCTGTGTCGCTGTGCTGGTGTGAGAGCGCTGCACGGTGTCGCTGCCCTGCGACGGGCAGAGCTGGGGGATTGTGTGTGCATGTGGTAGAGAAGTTGTGGCGATTTCTGGGGGAAAGAATATTGTTTTGGTATGTTGTGGACACCTGTCTGTGGTGAAGATTTATTACATTGATGGCTCTTGGCATGTCTTGGTGCTTTCTGCTGTGTTGTGTCAGCGAGTGCCGTTTTAAGATGTTTATTTGTTCACTTCTTGAAATAAAAAAAGAGAAGTGCTACCAGTCTCGAGTGACTTGCTGATAGGAACGGTTTGGGTTGGAAGGGACCTTAAAGTCCACACACTCCCACCCCCTGCCATGGGCAGGGACACCTTCCACTAGACCAGGTTGCTCCAAGCCTCATCCAGCCTGGCCTTGGACACTTCCAGGGATGGGGCATCCACAGCTTCTCTGGGCACCCTGTCGCAGTGCTTCAGATAGAGTCTGCATCAAGTAAGTTTCTCTGTGGCAAGTTTTTTTGGCAAAGATCAAGTAGCTGATATGGTAAGCCATAAGGAAGCGTTTCTCTCTGATGAACTTCGTTGTGGGAAATGGTGAATTGCAGCAGAGCACCTTTTTAAAGATACTAGTTGGAATGGGAGCCCCTTGCAGCTGTCTGTGTTTCTGGGACATACCTCTGTACAGTACTGGCATATCCCGTGATGTCACCCATGGATATTGCAGCATGGGTTAGCTCAGGGCTATCGAGCTGGGCTAATCTCCTACTGAGTAAACAACACAAAGGTTCCTGGATTTGTTCCTGTTTCCTTAAAGGGATACAATCAAGTGCAGGCAATTAAAAGAGAGAGAGTGAAGTGTAGCTCTAGATATTACACCTAATTTCAGGCTCTCTGCCCAGGGTGTGTGTGGGTTTTCTTAGGTATTTTTTAAAAAAAGAAAAAGCCCCTCTGCAAAACAATTGATGTTTTTCTAATTTTTCAGTGTATTTTCTTTTTTTTCCTGCCCTTCCCTTTGGGAAGGGAGAACCCAACAACCACCCAAACAAATGCCAAACAATGAGCTCTAGATATTACACCTAATTTCAGGCTCTCTGCCCAGGGTGTGTGTGGGTTTTCTTAGGTATTTTTTAAAAAAAGAAAAAGCCCCTCTGCAAAACAATTGATGTTTTTCTAATTTTTCAGTGTATTTTCTTTTTTTTCCTGCCCTTCCCTTTGGGAAGGGAGAACCCAACAACCACCCAAACAAATGCCAAACAATGGAAACAAATTCAGAAGGGAAATAAGAGCAAAATTAATTTCAAACAACGTACACTGAGAAATAACTCTTTCTTTCTGCTTTCCTCCTAGCCTTTTCAGACACCATGGCAGAGCCTTTTAAAACAGTTTCTACCACATAGGTGCCTGGTTCCTTTGAGCAGCTTTTGGAAATTCAGCCTGTGGAAAAGTGTTTGATACGGGGGTCAGCGTTGTTCCCTCCCAAGACCTCCAAAACCTTCCCCTGGTCAGATTTGTGTGGCTGTAATTTTGTCAGTGCGTTAGAATCTCTGCTTTTTGCATGCAGCTAGGATAATAATTGTAAATACGTGTATTTGATCACTGAATCTCACAGTACTAAAAAATCTGGGGTGTATAGATGTGACTGTGTCCCACAAAGAGCAGTTTTTCAGTTATCATTGGCTTTCACAATGCTGGGAGAGAAAGTAGAACAAACAGAGCAAGTGGTATATGTTTGATATAAAATGGTGTAAGGACCTGTGAAGCTTTTATTGCCCTTTTCCTTTAAAATGTACCTGTTATTCCGCTGTTCCTGAGTTACAGTCCCATTCCATGAGCAAGCACCACATGCTTTGTCCTCGCGCATCCTGGCGTGCTTCTGCTGCTTGTAATTTGCAGAAGCAACAGACTTGTGCTGTGGGGGATCCCTTACCCCAGCCCTTCGTCTCCTTCTCCGTGTGTGATGTCCTCTCACGCATGGGATCAAACCCGCCTCATTCAGCTGGCACGTCAAGAGCATCATCAGTGTACCTCTGAACACCCGGTGAATTCCCTCCTTGGAAGCTCTAAGACTCTCTTTCTGCACCAGGATTAGAAAGGAAAGGGTGTGTATCCTTCTGATCTGTTTAAATAAATGGCTTAAATATTTAGCTTTAGTATGGGGGTGTTTTTGTTGTTTCTAATAATATTGTCTTAGGCAGAGATACAGGAGGAAACTTCCCGCAAGTATCTGAGCACTTTTGTTTGGGGTACACATTGGACACCTACTATGTACCTACAATGATTCTTCTTTAATACTCCCACCACCACGCCACCAACAATTCAGTGGTACAGGAAGGCAAATCCTGCTTTTCCTTAGAGCTCCACAGGACCCAAACATGGGACTTGCTCTGTAATCCTGGGTAGGCCACGTAGCCAGTTGTGCTTAGTTCTTCCTCCTTTGTGAACTGTTGCTTCCTTGTCCTGCACTGGGACAGGACTGCTGGGAATGCTGCGTTTCAGTGCGTGTACCGTGCCCTGCGGTGACTGGACTCAGCTAAGGACCGGCTGGGGAAAATTTGGCTGTGCGCCCCACTTTCTTTTCCTCCTTGTCATCAGGCTGTGGAAAAAACAACCCGAAAGTTGTCATGTGCACACAGTGACCACGGTCACATAGATAAGGGCTTGGCTGTTGATAGCATTGTAGCCATATCTTTACCTCTGACGCTGCGTACTGCGACAAGAAGCTTTTGAGACACTAAGTTGAAAACCGTGACACTGTAATGCTACCTTGAAAGTAGTTTCTCCCTTTTCCAGAACAGCTCCTTGGGTCTGTTCTTCTGCGTGTTGAAATTTGCAGTTTCTTCAAGTTCTGTGTTCAAGTTTTTCATTCTTCAGCTTTGAAACTATTTTGATGCTTGAGTTTCACATCTAATTATCCTGTCTCCAGGAACCCAGTGTTAAAATAAAGTGCCAGCTGTCACAAGCATGGGAATCAAACTGGAGGAGCTGACAGTCTTTAGGCACAGGCAGGTAATGTGACTGACCCAGGGCCATATGGCAAGCTGAGTCAGGATTAAAATTCAGGTCTTGTGATTTCCCCAAAGAATGCCATGCCCGTGGGATCCAGCTGACTTCCTGGCACAGGTTTGCACAGGGCAAACTGCAGTTTGTGCCTCAGGTGGCTAAAATACGCACATAAGACTGGTCTGAGTTACCGATGTGTAGAAATGCCAGACCTGGTGTTAGCTGTGTTAACTGTCACTCAAATTTCCTGTTCTGTGCTCTCTGAGAAGATCTGTGTTTGCTTTCCAGGCTCTGGGAAGGTTGTCTTGCGGGAGCAGGTGAGTTTTTGCTTGCTGGGCCCAAGCACACACTGTGGCATGAGGTGCCTGGTGTAACCCACAGGTTTTGAAGGCAGGTTTTCTCTCGAGTTCTGTATCGGGTTGTTCAGACGTTGGACACTGCCCAAATCTGGACTGCGCCGTATCAGAGCTAACTCTGAGCACAGGCAGCCAAAGCCCTGGGGTGGGGGGAGTGGAGGTTCTTGTGAACATTACCCACCGAGGCCGGCCAGGGCAACTGGAGCTCGTTGGTGCCCACGTATCCCTGGCAGTTCCATCTTCCTGGTAGATCTCCCAGGCCCAGTTTTTGGTCTCTGCCACGGTTTCCAGATGTGAAGGTGGCAGGAAGCACTTGTTGGAGCTGAAGCTGGGACTCCATCTCTTGTGGAGTGGGTGCTGGTCAAACCACGTACCCAGAAAACTGGAACAGTCCCGGGAAGCTTAGTCATCACTCGCTGGTTGCAGCAGGCAACCTGTTTTTATCAGCATGTTCACGTGAACAGTGAATGCTTTCATATGGATTTAAAGGAAGGCTGGACAAGTGTCTTGGAAGATGAGGGAGGAGCCGTGTGGCTCAGGAATTGCCCCAGGCTTATGGTAGCTAGATGCTGGTAGATCTCTTTGGGGAATCCTTCGCTCTGCTTGCCCTGCTGTCATTCTTCCTTCACCAGCCATTCATGGCCACCACTGAGGGCAAGATGCTGGCCTGGATTAACTCTGCCATAACCCCTTCGGATGGTCTTACGGTGGAGAGCAACAGCCCAAGATACAGAGATTGTCCTGGCTCCAGGCTAGGTGTCAAAACTAATTCTTAATTGGTGCTGACTCAATCACTATCTTGTCCTGGTTGAAGAGACCTGAAAAAATTAACACTGTCAGGAGGTTCTGGCTTGGTCACCGGAGGTGGCTTGGCTACGTCTTGCCGGGGGAGCCTGGCAGGTTTGCCTGGGCAAAAGCATTAGATGCTCAGACCTATCTTCTCTGTCTCCTCTACTTGTGTCAGTCAAGCATGGCTCTTCCCAAGCTGATCTTTCTGCACCCAGACCAGCTCTGCTGGCCTCACTTTTGGGTACCAGTCCCCAGTTTTACTACTGCAATGACCTCAACCTCTTTCAAAGTTGTCCTTCGGTGGTCTTCTGCATCTTACTGATGAAGCTGCTTCCCCGAGTAGTTTGCAGTGGTGATCTGTAACGGGGGAAGGTATGATGGCACTTGTTAGACTGAGGTCTGCTCTGTACCTCATCCGCTTTTATACCTTGCAATGCCCTTACAGGTAGTGATGGAGATGAAGAGCTGCTCAAAGGCCTCAGGAACAGCAGTCTCTCAGAGCTGTAGTGTGTTTTGCTTACTGGGGCTCTATTACTTGCTGTTTTGTTCCTCTACAAGTGCCGTCTTGCCGTTGACAGAACCACATCTGGCTTGAAGCAGCTTGAACAAGAGCCTCTCCAACACTGAATTAATGGGCTCGGTGTTTTACATGTGAGTGAAAACCTTTCAGATGCTTGTCCGTGTCGGGATCCCAGCTCTTCTGATTAAGAGGCTTTTAGTTCAATCAGTGTTTGGGAGCTACAGGACAGCTGGGCTTTGGATAGAATGAGGAGATGCTGGAGGTAGTGATGTAATGGGTCCGATTGCAGCTTGCAGATATGTCTCCAAGAGAGAACACAGCATTCTCCTTGTATAACCTTTTGTTTGCTGCAGCAGAGCTGAGGAGACGTCTGCGTGGGCTGCTCTGGATTTTGAAATAGAAGCGATCAAGCTGCTAATGAGAAAGTATAAAATCATCTTTGCTTCTGGGGTACTCAGTGTCTTTTAGGCAGCTAGAGGAATGTTCCAGAAAACACGTTTCTTATTTGCACTTTTTCTTATTTTGGCTGTTTTCTGCAATCCTGGCTCTTGCTTTGAGCTCCCGTTTTGTTCCCCCCACAGCTGCCGCCTGCACAAACCGTCTGGTACCGGGTGCTGCTGGTGCTCCCACTGTGTCTCCGTGGAAGCAAAGGGCCTGGCAAAAAGCTTCACACACGTGCGCTTGGTAGGAGGGTTGGTTTGGAAAACAGCAAGGGAAAAAGGCACCCCCACCTTCTTACTTTTTATGCTTTCTTGCCTCCTTTCCTCTGCAGTATTCCCCAAAGCGTATGGCCAGCTCGGTGTCCCTCACTTGCCAGGGATGGCTACTTGACTAGAACATACAACAGTACCCATTTATAGGTAGTTTTCTGCAGAGTTTTAAATAAGTGTGTTCTCGAGTGGCACTAAAAGGAGATGCTCTGAAAAAAACAGTGATGTAAAAGGGGGAGTGAAGTGTTCTGCTTGTTCTTTGAAGCAGAACCACCCTCTGGCTCATGAACCAGCAGTAATAAGTGGAATCAAATAGCGTGGCGCATAATTGCCTTCTCCTTTTGTGTCAGCTTCATATCGTTCTCACATGTGACATTCTTCCTGGCCATCATGCTCTTTATCCTCCCATCGTACTGAGTGCAAACAGAATTACCTTGTTTGTTATCACAGCATCTGTATGTGGCTTTTAATTTCTTCGAGATGAAAAAAAACGCCAAATCAAACCAACCCTCAAGCCCTCTTTGTCTCCCACCGTTTAAATCTGCTCTCAGCCTGCTTGCACAGCTCGCTTCTGCCCTGCAATGCAGAAGACAGATCTGCAGAAGAAGCCTAAAGCAATCAGTGCAACAAGGCTTAAAAAAGGTGGTGGTGTAGCTGAAGCAAAGCTGGGGTGGCACGTGGTGTCAGGAAGTCAGAAGGTGGGTCGGGGTGTGTTGTGCGCCTCTTTGCAATCGCAGGGCTGTGCTTACAGGGGTGCTCTCATTCCGAACCTTTTTGGTTTAGGTAACTTGGAAGTAATGGAAATTATTTTCTTTGGCCTCTGCAATGTCTCCATAGTTGTGTGGTTTCCTTCCTATAAAGGTGAACATTTCAGATTAAAATTCTGTTTGGCAGCTGAGGAGCTCTCAAAACAGAGCCTGGGAGGCAAGAGAGGGGTAGCAGTGCCCAGCCTAGTAAATTTTTCCCAGTGTAAGTATTGTCTGACCTTCCTTTGTGCTGTAATAATGTGTAAGGAGATGGAGTTACGATGTGAGAAGCATCAACAAGCAAATGTCAGAGGCGGAAGGCCAGCCAGGGGACCTGTGTGGCAGAGGACTGGGAGAGACATTGCTCCTTCTCTTTCCTCCGTCCCTTGCACAGACCTTCCTCCTCCCTGCCTTTGTCCCACTCTGGGCCCTTGCAGTTGTGATGCAGGCTTGGTGTTCCGAGGTGGTGCAGGCAGGTAACAGGAGGAGGAAAAGCACGTTATTCTTAAGGAACCAAGACCAGAGAGAAGCGTCCTGGTCAGGGCATCCAGGGAGCAGTGTGAGAGCTGGGAGCTGGCCCTGCTCTTGGTGCCCGCTGTCTCAGCTCATGTGGGACTGTCCCTGTGCTCCCACATGGATTTACCTGTATTGCTCTAATATTCCCTTCCTACCCTCTGAAGCCTTCTCTTGGCATCTGGATTTCACCAGCAGAGACCTCTGCCTGCCCCGTAGGCCTCAGCCGGAGGAGGAGAGATGGCAAAAGAGCGTTGTGGCTTGGTGCAGGGTCTGGAGCCCATTGCGGTGTGGAGGGTTACAGCTGTGTGGGGGCTTGGTTACCCCCATGTTGCGCACGGTGTGTTGCTGTGGACGGTGTGTACCATCCATATCAAAGGATACAGGTGTTGAGTGGTTCTTTCAAACCAACAAGGCACGTAAGTAGATGAAACGTGGGGTGGAAGTGGGCTGTCACGTTTGACTGGGGTTTCTCTGTTTCCTGCCATGCAGCTCCTCTGTGTGCGCTTGCTCTTGTGGGGAAGACTTTGAGAAGATGGAGAACCAGAGAGGAGCCCCCTTGGGATATGTCCACTGGGAAGAAGAACGAGAGGATCAGGAGAATGGGGTGGCTCCTGGTGCTGCTCCTTCCAGCCAAATGAGTGAACTGGAAGATGTGCAGGTGGAAATGTTTGAGAAGGCAAGGGAGCTCTTCCAACTGTGTGACAAGGACAAGAAGGGTTTTATCACCAAGGTGGACATGCAGGTGAGGAAAAAAATCCTTCCTCTTTCCTGGGAGGAACTGTAAAGTCATATGTGGTGGAAGAGGGGAGAACGTGGGGTGTCTTTGCTTTTGGCAAGCATGGCTGTGCACATGGGCTCTGGCTCATTCAGATTCCTGGGAGCCAAACTCTGCCCACGGTCAGCTGCGGGGAACCAAAAAATCCCAGGAGGGCCTTGGACCTCCAGGGAATTCCTGGAACAAGTGGGACTGCAGTGCCAAATTTTTAAGGTTAAACAAACCCCACAGTCAACAATGAAAAAAATCCATCAACCTCTTAACAAAACCAGCTGTATATACAACTTCTTTTTTTCAATCACAGCTAAAGCCTGAGCTCTAAAACCCACATTATTCTAGAACAAAGTTATAGTTCAGGCCTAATGTGGGTTTTTTTACAAGGAGTGTTCGTTAACAGAATCTCTACAGATCTTTGTGAGTTTTGTTTTAATGGTTGATAGGAAGGCTACATGTGGATTGTTTTTCTTCTGTCTCATATCTTCATCTATAATTAACACTTGGCAGGTCTGTACTGATTTAATTATTGACTTACTTTGTTTTGTGTGATGCTGAATTTTGTACAGTTAAATTAATATCTATTAAGCTTTTATCTAAAGCTGCATGTTTAATGGACAGTGATGAGGTTTTAGTCTACACCACTTATTATCTGGAAGCTTCTTTGGGTGCCCCTTTATACTAGGTGCTCTACACATGTATTATGAAGGGAAATCTCTCTGTTCCTTGTCTGTATTGTGGGAATAGGGATAAGGTCCCAACAGGCAGAGGATGATGGAAGAAGGTTAACCCTCTGCTATGGACTGAATGTTTTGTTTATGATCTGCAAGAGCTGGGAACTGGATCCGGACACCCACAAGTCTGTCCTCCCTCCAAAGAGACGGAGCTTGTACCTGCTGTGTCCATAGAGCTCTCTTGGGAGCAGCAGTGGTCACAGAGGCTGGCAGTTCCCTGGGGGGGCAGCAGTTCTGAAGTGGGGGAAGAAGAGGGTCAAGCTCCTTCCAAACGGAGTAACCTGAAGCTCCCTCTCTGCAGTCCCGGTTGAATCATCCAGTAATGGAAAGCGTTGCCATGTCGGTGGGTCCGAACAGGCATTTGTGTCACTGCTCAGCTGTACTGGCAGGCTGTGGCGTCCTGGCCGGGATGCTGTGCCGAAAGGGGCCGGAGCTGAAGACGGTCAGGGCAGGAGCTGGTCACAAGGAACACTTGAGTCTAGTCTTAATTTTGTTCATTCTTTTGTCTCTGCAGCGGCTCCAAACTGAACTCCCCCTAACCCTTGAACAGCTGGAGACTGTTTTTGACAGCTTGGAACAGAACAATAATGGGTACCTGACGCCTGTGGAGTTCAGCATGGGACTAGGTAAGGACTGCACGCAGGCAGAACAAGGAAAAAGCCCAGCTGGAACACCATGCTTTATGTTGGTAAGAAAGAAAGTGCAGGGGTTCTGCTGAAGCTGACCCAGCTATGCAGGGCATTGCCCCGTGCTTATGTGCCTATCACTGGTGGAGGTGTGTGTGCAGTACTGCTATCCCCCTTCCCGAGGCTTTGCGTTGCCTTCTTCCACAGCTGTTACCTGCCCGCCTGGCAGAACCAGCTTCTGAACGTCTCCTCCCAGAGATGGAACATCCTGCAGCCTGTGTCTGGCCATGTGATCCACAATTGTTCATCTGGATAAGGACCCTTGTTTGGTGGGGGGACGGAAGTGTAAGAAATACGCCTCTTGGCAACTGTCTCCAGCTGGTTTATGCCGTGCTGTTCAAGGATGTTGGCAGGAGTCCTGTTAGTAGGCAAACACGCTGGCAAACGAGCTTTTGTTTTCCTCTTGCTGTTGCCTTTTCCAAACACTGGGAGAATGCTGATCCTACACCAGAGTTGTCATCCAGCAGCATAAGCGGTCCAAGAGGTGTTAAGGAGGAGGAACGACCATAGCACCTTTGCTGTGGGTGCTTACTTGCCTTAGCTGGCTGTAAGCTCTCAGAAAATCTGCACCCTGTTGGCACTTTTCTTGGACACATAGGTGTGGGATCAGGTCAAAGCAAGTGAACACAGGTGGTCCTGGGGTCTTAGCAGTGATTGAGGAGGCTCTTGAGTTGCACTGTCCTGACTGCTCGGATTGTGGTTGCTCATAGCTTTCTCACAGCTTGGAGAGAGGGGGTGCTTCAATGGTGCTTCCATTTGAATGGCCAGAAGCAGCCAGCCCTGAAAGGAGGGAGCTGTAAAGATTTCCTGGAAATAACCATGGAAAGCTGTGCCTTGGGCCAGCCTGTTCTGGGAATGTGTTAACTCACTAAGTGCCTGCTGACTATGCCTTTCTGCCTCGCGTCCCAGCCCTGTTGGCTGGTTCTGCTGCCATTGCCAGAAACAAGGGTCATCTCGGGAGCATGGGCTTTCCTGGCCAGCACTGTGTAGGTCAGTGGGTACCATTTGGGCAACTTGGCATCCTCAGTCCTCTCTGTGTTATGACCTGTTTATTCCCAAATCACATTGTGTGAGGCATGTTGTCCCAGCCATGGCCATAGATGGACAGCATGAGGGTACCTGCCTCCGTGCTGTTGCCGGCAGAGGTAGGCAAAATTCCACTTTGTGTCAGCCCCCACTTGTCAGGTGTTGTCCTGTGTTGGTAGCCTGGCTCCGTGGGGCTTGCTCCAGTCTAGACAAAACGCTTCCCTTCTGCATTTCTTTTCTTTCTGGTTGTTCTTTGTGTCTGGCTTCATTGAAATCCTTCTTAGACTTTGCCCCTAAGTCAAGAGTCTGGCCTGGAGTATTGCTGTCTGCCTTCTGGAGTGTGCAGGGTGGAAATCAAGGGAAGTGGTTCAAGCTGCAATCAACTCTGCTTCTTGAGAGGGCTCCTTCCATGGCCTCTGAGCGGTTACGAGGTGCATTTGCCCAAGGGATAAAAGAATATACTTAAAATGTTCAATTTAAAGCAATCTGAGGTTGTTCTAGGATGTCAAAACAATCTTCAGATCATTTTCCACCTCAATTTTCCCAGCTGTAAGAGAGAGATAATGACTCTTTCTTTAAAGCAGACATCCAAAGTGACTAATCTTAATCCCATCTCCTTAATTAATTGTCCACGCTTCAGGTTTTAGGCTGAGTAGGGCCTGTATCTCCACACTGCAGGTTTCTTTTACAGCACATTTTAAGAGCGGGAGAGAAGTGGCTGGGTTCTGGACGTGCAGAGAGAAGAAGTGGTTAAGTGGCTTGAGGTACACAAACTGTGGATATTTTCCCCCTTAGAGCAGCTTCATGTTCTCATTTGTGCTCTGAACATCCTTGGCTCCTGGCCCTGTAGCTGGGATGTAATTTCTGCCTTTTGAATCAGCAGTTGTGTTTTGGAAAGAAGAATGTTTGCTAACGGAGGGCTGACTGCTGTACACAGGATGGGGGCCTGCGTTCGGGACAGGATTGCTTGATTTCTTTCTTTGAGAAGAATTTGTTCCCAGCACTGGCGTTTGTCACGTGCCTTGCATAGCATGGAGTTCTCATGGCGTTAGTGTCTCAGCATGAAACAGGATCTGCTGCTGGAAGCGATCCGTACGTGGGATGGGGCAGGAAGGGATGTTCGGAGGTTAAGTTCTTTTTGTTCGGATGCTCTACGGATCCCAGCAAGAGGCGGTCCTTGTCCTGTAGCACATGAGGAGGGAGCGATAACAATCTCCTCCTCGCTTTTTTTAAGCTGGAGAACGGAGGCACGGTGCTATTCAGTGCCCAGCCGGAGCTTGTGGGATCATCGGCAGCTGAACCCACGGCGCCGCTCCCTAGGAGCAAAGTGCCCCAACGCCGTGTACTTTGCACGCTGAGAATCCAAGGCTGTGGCTGCTAGATCATCTTCACACAGTGGTGAGCAGGGCTCTAACAGCCTGCTGTGGGGCTGGGAGCCAGTTTCAGTCCAGGCATGGCAGCCTGCACGCTGACATCGCTCAGGACGTCGGAACGGAGGCTCTTCACTGACCAGGAGCCGTGGTCTGCACCCGCAGTGCACAGGCAGCTTCTCACAGAGCTCTGCTGGGCTGCAATTAAATAGCAGCTTATTAAATGACATCCTATTTGACTTTCTTTATTCTCCTTCTTCCCTTCTTCTTCCACCAGGAAAGTTAATAGGGATTGAATTGTGTCAAGAGGCTGGGAGAATGGATCGCTCTGGACATGAGGAGACCTTTGAGTCAGGCTGGTCAGATGACTTGGACCTGGCAGATGATGATGAAGAGAAACGATTCTGTTCCATGATGGAGCAGCTCGGAGCAGCCCAGGTGTTTGAAGAGTAAGTAGGGGAGTCACGTGGCATTACTTCTGCCCTGTTTTGATCTTGTAACACCAAAACTTCAAATTACCAGCAAAGACCAAAGAGGTGAACTGAGCTGCTTGCTCTCTGAAGCACTGCTTGTGTTTTCTGTGTTGCTCTTTGGGGTTTTCATGTGCTTGGTAACAAATGCACTGAAGTCTGGGTTTTCTCGTCAGTTTACAATTACTTATGGTGCAGTGCTTTTCACAAAGAATTTTCCAAGCTAGCATTCATACCGCAGCTGTAAAACGTAGCAGTTGCTGGTGTGGAAGCCCATCTGTATGCAGCAAATGAAAAGAAGCATGTGAGGGTCAGGGAAGGTGAGGAGAATGAGTGTGCTGTCTGTTCCAAAATGATGGGTGGCTGTTCACATATGGTAAGATAACCTTAGTTCTAAGAGTCTCTGTGAAAGATCTGTGCTCGAGGGGCTGTTTGGGACTGGGCGGATCTTCAGGAGTGTGAGAGGCTAAGCTGAGCAAGGGATGCTTACCTGAGCCTTGAAATCTGATATTAATGCCCTTGCATGTGGCCCCAGTAGAGCCTGCTGGATGCAGTGTCATCCAGCCTCTCCTTGGGGTCTTCCCAAGCGAAGCATGATGCAAAAATGGTTCTTAAGTGATGCACATCTGCTGGGCCTGGGGCACCCAAAACATCTGTGGCAGCCCTTTTCTTTCAGGCATCATAGTCCAACAGTGCTGCCCATTTGCAGGGAGCAGCCCAGGTACGGGCAGGAGGCAGAAGCTGAGAGTGAAGGAATTTGCTGCTTTCAGAGTTCCTGAAACAGATTGTTGTTGTTTCATTTGCATTGTGATCCGAAGCACCTGCTTGTTTCTTTTAATGCTAAACAATAACTGCTGTCCTGAAAACTTCTGGAAAGGTGTTATGCCTCAAAGAATGGAATGACACTGTGAAAGGCCAAATTACTGTTCTGGAAAAAAACAGGCTCTGCCGCTTAGAACCCTGCTTTGAGATGCATCAGGTGTTAAAGTGGAATTATCCTGTGGTTTATTTTGACCACTTACTTGCAGTTTTGTGCAACGAGTTCAGTTGTGTCATGCTTTTGTGGCGAGCCAGCTGCAAAGAAGTGATAGAAAACAGAAGGTGATTGGTGTCGGAGCAGGAATCTGAACTGTCTTCACTGGTTTTGCTAGGAAGAAATGGCTCTGTTTAACGGGACTCTGTATGCTCTGTTATCTAAAACACAAAGTTTTGATGAATGGCTAGTAACTTTTTACTTGGCACAGGAGGAGGAGGCTATCGTGCAGTGGTGGCAGTGGGAATCGAGCTGCTTGGTTGGTTTTTGTTTGATTGTTTTCACGAAAGATATTAAGGGAGACAAATACGCAGACAAAGAAAAACATCTATTTGGAGAATGTCTATAGGTATAATCATTCTGTATATTTCAAGGCAGTTCCTCCAAAGTACTTCATGGAGGTCATCACGGGAGAAGGGTGTTTTGTCTGTCCCAGGCGCATGTGGGAGTTGGAATAATGGTCCATAAGATGACACCAACTTGTTTGCTTTCCTTCTCTCCTGTATGCTTGCTCCAGTCCGCGGGAGATTCGGGAGCTCTGGGCTCGGCTACGAAAGGACCGTCCAGAGCTCTTATCCAATTTTGAAGAGTTTCTGTTGCGTGTTTCTTCATACATAAGGGAGGTGAATCATGAGAAGGAGTCTATGGAGCAAGCATTGAAGCGGTAAGGAGAATATCATGGTCATTTGCTGTCAGGAACCAGCTGATGCTTGGGTGCTGTGTCAGATGCAAGGAGAGGCTGGGTTACAGAGATCTCTGGGACACAGAGATTTTTCTTGCTGTAATAAAATTACTCTTAATCTTGATCTGATCCCATGGGCTAGTTATGCATCAGTTCCTGCCCATAACATTTGCTCTGGTTAAAATCCCACTCAGTGCCACGCAGCTGTCAGTGGGAATCTATTTCCACCCTCCACCCTGTTTTCTTTCTGCATTCTCCTTCTCTCCCCTGACCTGTGTGCACCATGTCTTTTGTAGGAAGGAGACAGACCATGACCGAGAAGTCAGGTGCCTTTATGAAGAAATGGAGCAACAGATCAAAGCAGAAAGGGAGAGGCTGATCTGCCAGGTACTCCATCTCTGTTGGCTGAAGTCAAATGTCCTCTGGTCTGACGCAAAGTTGGCAGCTCCTCTGGCCAAGGAACAGCTCTTACCGTGGTGGGTGTTGTATGCACAGCTGTGTATCTTTGCAGGACGCACTGAGACATGACAGGAGTAACCTGCTCCAGAAGGAACTGCGCAGCAAAGAGCAGGAGCTGGAGAAAATCCTATACCGTCAGAAGAAGGTAGCAGGACCCAAACCCTTTCTAAGGAAGCCTGTCCCCTTCTACTGTCCTTCTCCTAAAGCCTTTACTGACTGAAAATGGGGTTTGTCTGCTGGGGGTTGGTGCTAGCTAGTCTGGTACTAGCTAGTCTATTTCTCTCCCATCTCTGAAGGCGTTGCAGTGGCTTGTCAAATGATTGGTTTGTCTTCAACTGTAACGTCTTCCTGTGAATGTTTTGTCCGTGCATTTTCTTATCTGCTTTATTTTGTCGTGGCACAATCTTCCTGTCAGTTGTACAATATGGTGAAAATTTGGAAGTTGTAAGTTTGGAGGCATTTGTGGTGCGTAAGAAAGCTGTTTATGGACATACTGGAGCCAAATTTCTCTAGTTTGCGTTTTTTGGCTGCTCCAGAATAACCCAGAGTGAACAGTCCTGTGAGGCTTAGAGCTGTACATACTGTATATTTGCATTTCAGCACCTAATGACGTAGTGATTAATCAGTGACAGAAAAGGTCAAGCAGAAACTTTCCTTTAGCCTGCTGCCCCTGGCATGGACAATTTGTACAGCATGGTCCATTCTGGATGTCTTTTTCCATCTTGTCTGGAGAACTGAGACATGACCCCCACATAAGTAATGGGAGGTACCTGTAAGATGCTGATGGCTGGGAGTATCCAAGTTGGATGCAGTAATGTGATGTAGATGGAACAGCACTTCTCCGAAACCATGAGCTCACTGCGCAGTTGCTGGAAAAGCCAGCAGAACTTGAGCCATCAGGAAGGATGTGGAGAATAAGACAGAGGATGTAATTCTCCTGCTGCCCACACCCTGGATGTGCCTCAATTGGTGTGTTCATTTCTGGTCTGCTCTAACTCCACTGGGTCTGTCTTGAGTATGGAGGTACAGAGAACTAACACAATTAAGGAAATGGAGCATCTGACTTAGAAAGAGAAACTAGGAAAGCTTAGACTTGATTTTGGAGAGGAAGGGACTGAAGGAAGAGATAAGTGAGCTTTATGAACTCAGGAAGGTTGGGGATAAGGTTCACATACAACTGTTATTCCCTAAAACCCTGCAACAGCAGCGGTGAGGGACACTTAGTGAGACCAATATGAATTTGATTAACAAGAATGTACCCCTTTACATATAGTTTAGTGCTGGATATTTTGCCAGAGGCAGCTATCAGCAGTTCAAACTGGATTGGACAAACAAATGGACAACAGGTTTGTAAATGTTTATTAAAAGAAGGAGTAGTCAGGGATGTGGTCTCTGTCATCCCTCTCCAGGGACTATAGCTGCTGGGGGTGTATGAGGGGAACGGACCGTATTTAAGTGTACAGGCATGCTCTTCCTAGGTAGCATCCCCCTCTTGCTGTGGGTCAAGGCAGAGTACTGGGCTGCATGGACACTTACTCTTACTCAAACGGTCATTTCGGGGGCTTGTACTAACTTATGTGGATCATCAGGTCCCTCTTGTGGCGTAAGACCAGTATTGTGATGGTGCTATTCTGCGGTATTGTCCTCCTCTTTGCTCTAGGGCTGTACTTCCAAGCACAGGCAACACAAACAGGAGAGTTGTGTGCGATAGAGAGGGGGAGGCAGGTGCTTTACTTACAGCCTGTCCCCTGGCTTATTGAGACATCCAAGGGCTGTGGGCAGTGGTTGCTGTTTCGTAGTCTCCGCTGCCCTGCCCAGCCTAAGTGGTTATGCTCAAACTTTCCCTGATGCTGGAAGGATTGGAAGTCTCCAGACAGGACTGGCTGTGCTTGTGGCCTCAGCAGGGAGAGAGGCGGGACTTGTGTGTGTCAAGGAACCTAGGACAGGTCAGCTCTGTTCACTCCTGCTCGTGACTGTTGTGTGGTGGCAGAGAGCAGAGTAGCACCAAAAATGTGCTTTATCTTGTGCCACAGTGTGCTGCTTCGCTTCCCCTTCGGGAGACCTATCGCAAGGTGCAGAAAAGGCAGGCTGGTGGTACAAATGGGTTTCCATAGGAGCCCCTTCTCCGTGTCCTTGTCTAACTTTATGTCTGTGTGGTAAGAAGCTGTCACACGTGGTGTTTAAAGGGCTGAGCTTGGCTCTGTGCTCAAAACTTCTGGGAACTTTTAGGAAATGTGATCTCCCGTTGCATTCTGCTTGTGCTGGTGTCAAACACAGCCACATCACCTGCGGGGGCTGTGCCACACGCTCCACTGGTCAGAACCGGTTCCTGGTGCTCCCCTGCTTGCAAGCATAGAATCATAGAATGGTTTGGGTTGGAAGGGACCTTAAAGATCATCTAGTTGCAACCCCCCTGCCATGGGCAGGGACACCTTCCACCAGACCAGGTTGCTCAAAGCCACATCCAGCCTGGCCTTGAAGACATCCAGGGATGGGGCATCCACAACATCTCTGGGCAACCTGTTCCAGTGCCTCACCACCCTCTCTGTGAAGAATTTCTTCCTGATATCTAATCTAAACCTCCCCGCTTTCAATTTGTACCCGTTACCCCTTGTCCTATCACTACAGGCTCTTGTAAAAAGTCCTCTCCCAGCACCCTTGTAGGCCCTTCAGATACTGGAAAGCTGCAATGAGGTCTCCTCAGAGCCTCCTCTTCTCCAGGCTGAACAAGCCCAATTCTTGCAGCCTTTCCTCATAGGAGAGGTGCTCCAGCCCTCTGAGCATCTTCGTGGCCTCCTCTGGACTCGCTCCAAGTGGTCAATATCCTTCTGATATTGAGGGCTCCACAGTTGGTCGCAGCACTCCAGGTGGGGTCTCACCAGAGCAGAAGTATATAATTTTATTTTGGAGCTGTTAAGTTCTCAGATGGTTACTACAGTTCTGTGTAGCACCAGTTTCAGCAGAGAGCCCTGGTGAGCCGGTATGGGCTGGCTGAGGTGTCAGTATGGTCCTTCTTGGATGCCCTACCTGCCGTCTGAGATGGGCAGATCGGCTGCTGCCAGCTGTCTGCGACTCTCCCAGTCTACACCAGCCATTTGTGAGGAATCACATCACTGCTTGAGTACATGACAGCAGGCTTTGAGCCTCTTAAATCAGGCTTGTTAGTTGTGCTGGCATCTTGTGCTGCCCAGAGCGTAACTGTGCCCCAGTGGTGTTTAAACAAGGTCTCTAGCCCCAGGTCCTGTCTCCAGCAAGTGGTAAAGGCCACCCAACCATCTGACTTTCTAGGTGTAATGTGGGATACCCCTAACACCTACATATATCCCCCTTTCAGCTGCCATGGGTTCAGGAAACCCCCAAACCAGAGTATTTCAACAGCCGTGCTTAATAGCTCCTGACGGATGTGCCCCCACTTCCACCCAAATGTTTCCAGCGGTTCTTGGTTTGGGCTCTGATTTCTGCAGTGCCTATAGCAGCAAGCTCCTCCTGCCGCCCGAAGCGCTTCCTCAGCTCTGCCTGCCGAACTGCATGGCTTGTTCCCCAGTGCTGGCATGGGGGATAATAATCGCTTCCAATTCGCCTTATTGGTGCCACTGGTGGTCCTGTAGACCAAAGCTGTGTTTACCTTCCACCTCGTTTGCATCCTCTTCTTTAGCCTGTTTTTACAGCCATGATTGTTGCGCAAACCCCTTCCTTTCTGTGTTTAACCCTTCCTCTCCCATTGCAGCTGGAACATCAGCTACAGTCTCTGAACTCAGAGCAGCTGGAGACTCGGGTGCAGAACGAAAACCTCCGTCACCTGAATGAAAACCTTCTGGAAGAGTTGGAGAAAAGCAAGTGGGAGCTGGAGGCAGTGAAAGGACAACTACAGAAGCTCCAGAAAGAGGCCCAGCTTGAGCAAGAGCAGAAGGACAGGTGGGAATGGGCAGGGAAGGGGGGTATGTCAGGGTAGGGACCCAGATAGAGAAGGAAGGGTGGACAAGTTGTTAGAGAGTAATGATCTCTAATTAGAAGTCTTGGTCTTATCAGAGGATTGCCTGTCTCTTCCTGAGGAAAAGTAGTAACATCTCAGTAGTCTTATGGGCCTAGAAAGGGAGTGATACGGCTACCTCCTGCCTGCCTCTAGTGGGAGAGGAGTATGTTTGTTGATACGTAGCTACAAAAGCACTGTGGAAAATACACATGTTCCTCAGCCTAAGGGAGGCTTCCTCTCCACATATCCAGTTCACCCACACTTCTATAAACTCCCTACAGATCCTCTTCTGCTCACTTGTGTTCCTGTTTCTGGGCTTAATCTAATAACACTTAGCTGAAATATTGGGGTGTTTCAGACCCAGATGGCAGTGAGCATCCTTCCCATCTCTAGCAGCTGAGGAAAGTGGAGTGTGAAAGGAGAAAATGGGTTACCTGCCCTCACACTGGAGGAGAGCTGGGGTACAGCCCAGCCATCCCAGTTCCTACAGCACAGCTGCTTCCTTTGAATCCTCCTAGCAGAGGGCAGACCCTTATCTTTGAGGATACTATGAGTGTCCCTGAGAAAGGGATCTTTGTATTTCCTCTCCCATTCACTTATTTACCTTTTTAAAATCCCTTTCACTCAGGGATGTGTTCAGAGTCTCCAAGAACATGCAGAAAGAGAAACAAAGCCTCCTTCGGCAGCTGGAGCTCCTCAGGTAAGAACAGGGCTGGGGGCAGATGCTGAGCTCTTGTGCACGTGAGGGGCTGAGGTTTCAGCACTGTGCTCGTTTCTCCCCCAGAAGGCTACGGGCACGGTTCAAGCAGTGCTCAGGCTCTGCTTGTTTTTCCAGGTCCAGACTGAGCTGCACAATCTGGTCAGCTCTGGCAGAGCACAGGCTGTGTTATTTCACCAAGTAATCCCTCCACTGGAGGGATTTAGCCTTCCCTGCTTGCTGAGGGGACCATGTGGAGCCCTGAGCTGGGATACATGGAAATCCCAACATGTCTGGCAATAAATAGCATCTTTATCTGTGTCCCAAGCTCCCTTTCTGTCCTAGCTTTCAAATTTGGGGTCTTTACTCGCTTTTTGATGAGTTCTTCGTTATGTCTCTCCTGTGTCTTCCTTTGGAGCAGAGATATGAACAAGAAACTTCGAGATGAGCGAGACGCTTTTGAAGCCAAGAAGCTGGTTAGTCTAAGAAAGAAAATCCTAATTCCCAACCACCCTCCTTTCATCTGTTGCTGTCGCCACTCAGGGGCCTGTCACTTCCACGGGGGACAATGACCTGAGCTCACAAGGCCTGGTGTGGTGCATAATACAGACTCACAGCACCTCTCTGCCCGTGCTAGGGACAAGCTCTGCTGGTTGCTGTTGCCAGCTGCCCGGGTTTAACCCAAGGCGCATTAGGGTGTGACTGTCATGCAGCGCCGTGCAGGGCTGCAGCCGGTGGGGTCTGTGCGTTGTCTCAGGCACTGGGCACGTGCAAGGAGGGGATTGAAGCTGGATGCATCCCTGGAGCTGGGTGGTAAGGAAGAAGATGGATTCCCAGATGTGCTGCTGGCTGACTGGGGTGGAGGAGCATGGGAAGGATTTGGAGTTTCTCTGAACCCTTGAGCTTGTAGCAGGGTTTTTCAGATGTTCCTCTGGGGCAGCTCCCCGTTCCTGTGAACTCTGCTGGGGCGGAGGTGCAGCAGTGAGCCTTGTGTCATAGGGCTGGGAGAAAGCTGGGGACCTCTGACATCTGGGACATCAGCTCCATCTCTGGCCTTTCCCAGCCTCCAAGATAAGTACAAATATATGATCTATTTTTAATTCTTATTATTTTCTCATGAAAAAGTCTTTGTGTTCCCAAATATCACTGATAAGGCTGCTCTGTGCTCTTTTCGGACCCATCCCCGCCACCGTGTGTCTTTGCCTGCTCTGCCTCCATGCCCCACTTGAAGATCTGGAAGGAGCTGTCTGGGAGTGAGGACAGGCAGTGGTAGGCTGTGCATTTCTGGCCGGTGTGGAAGGAAGCACAGGGGTTGTGCCCAGGTCGGAGGCAAGATGCCCTGTTGGGGGAGAGGCTGGAGGAGTTCTCCAAGCGGAGCAACAGCTGTATAACATAACCTGAGTAACTGTTTCGGATGGAGGTGAGGTGTGTGTGCACGTGCCTTTGTGTATGTGTTTTTTTGACATCTGAAGAATTTTGGGGTTTATTTTTAAAGCTGCTAAGTGTGTGTGTGCACCAGAGCTTCCTGCTCCCTCTTAGAGAAGTAATTAACACAGTCACTCTGTAGCAGAGTTCAGTGCAAGCAGGCAAAGAAAATGGTTTGTTCTCATTCCATGCGTGGTGCTTCATCAGCTTCTGGGTTTCCGGGGGTGGGACGGGTGGCCCATGGAGACCACGGTTCAGGTATGTGCCTCTGCATGTGCAAAGCTTGGCTGCTTCTCCTCTGTTCTCTCTTCCCCCACCAGGACGTGCTCAGGGCTGTGCTGAAACAAGACAGTTGCAGGTAGACCTAAGAGAGGGTGATAGTAGAGAAGAGCTGCTTTCTCCCTGTGCTGGCCGTAGGGATGGGGTGTCAAGCTGGGCAGAAGCAACCTGTACTGGAGTAAGGTTTTTTCTGCTGTCGGCCAGGACATCTTGTTGGCCACTCCTGTTTCAGTCCACAGGAAAGCAGGGCTCCAAGGGGTTGCAGAGATGCTGCTGTTGTCATACACATGCAGAAGATCTGTTGTCTAGCCGGTCCCATGTAAGGAGAGAAAGTAACAATACTCCCCTGCAGCAGCAAAAAGGAGAGCCCAGCTTTCTGCTGGGGATCCTTAGTGCGTGGCACACTCTCTGGCAGGGTGTATCAGTGCCTTTTCAGGCTAAAATAACCCCAAGGCCTTAATGCCCTCTGTTAGTGCTGGGAAGAGTTGTGTTATTTCTGTGAAGTGAAGGTGTGATGAACAGTGGTTCTTTCACAGCAAAGGTTTTGAAGTGGTTGGAAGGAGTCGGGCTGTACCCGGCTGGGAGCAGCCCAGCTGCTGCTCCTTCGCGCTTCTGGGTGCCCAGCTTCATACCGTGCTCTTCGTACGAGTTTCTGCTCTTGCCAGGGTGTGCAGGCCCTGACCCCACGGCACTGTGGGGCACTGTTTTGTCCCAGTAGCTAGGTCACGGATAGCTGCAAGTGTGGCTATTTCTGCCTGTGTGCAAACCACTGCTGGGTGCTTTTAAGATCCGGGGGTTGAGGGTTCAGTTTCACACCCGTGACCCATCTGGCTGTGGAGTTAAGCTTTCATGCTGTAGGGTGACAGAGCAAATTTCATGACTGCTTATCATGGAGAGTGGTTTGGGACTTTGACTACATTGGACACATATTTGTATTTCACTGATAAACTAGAATTTTTCCTATCCCACTGATAAACTGGAATCTTTCCCATCCATAATGCTTGTACGCGTGCGGTTGTTGTGGAATCCTTCCGATTGTGTGTTGTACCGCTGTGATGTCGTGTCTGTCCCTTTACCAGCCCAGTGAAGAGCCAAATGTTACACAACCCTGGCAGGCCAATAAAGCATAGCAGAACCAATGGCAAAATGTGCCCCGTTGTTTCTCCTTTCTGGCTCAGGTACGTACTCCAAGGTCTGCTTCCTCTCCAGGTGGGGTGGTGCTGTAGCAGATTGCCTGGGAGTCCCTTTGCTCCAGAGGTGACTTGAAGCTTGCGACTTGGCTCCAGTGGGCTGTAACACGATGTCCTTGTGTCTGTGTGTCTAGAGAGTACCTTTGGGTGAACCTGCTCAAACCCTGAGAACTGCCCCACCGGAGAACCACGGGTTGGCTGACCCACAGCCTGATAGCCGTGTTGGCCAGAGGGTCACAACGTGCTTGGGGGGCTCTTGCCTTGGAAGATAAGCCAGGGATTGTTGAGGAAATAATCTCCATGGTCCTGCCCTGGGCTGTGGGCAGCACAAAGGAAGGCCTGTCCAGAGCTGCCTGCGAGTGTTTGGTCAGTTCAAAGCTGCTGCCAGAGGCAGCTCTGTCAGGCTGCAGATTCTTCTTTTACCCCCAGGAATAACTTGTGAGGACATGTCACAAATCTCTAGACCTACCAAGGGAGTACATCTCCCTTCACCCCAGTGCAGAGGCGGCGGGCACTTTGCCATGCTGTCTCGCACGTCGTAGTTTCTGTGTGTAGCCGGAACAGTCAGCCAGCCCGGTTGGGGGTGAGGGGAGGCTAGGCGTTAGCATGGCATCTGGGGGAGCTGGCAGGTCAGTCCTCTCTGCCACAGCTTTTCTTGTGTGATCTTGGGCAAGTTGCTCGTCTTTGACTCCACTGGTGATGACGAAACTGCTGTATGGGCGGGAAGAGGGTTGTGAGAGGACATCTCCTGCTTTCTCCCCTGGGGAGCTGGTGAACACTGGCTGTAGGAAATGTGTAGTCTGAGGTAGGTAGGAGGAAAGCTTGGAGAGAGGAATTTGTGTGAGGCAGAGCGTGTGCATTGCCCTTGGCAGAGCAGGCTCCTTTTTTTCCTGTGGTGCATGTGCAGCTCTGGGTGGAGAAGGGTACTAGCGCCTCCTGAGGAGGGGTAATTGGACTGTCCCACAAAACATCAGCATAATTGGAAAGAGTTTCTGCTGTGAGACCAAGTGGAGGACAAGCCACAGAAATGAGCTCTGGCTGGCTAGAGGAAGACTTGGGTTTGGGGCACCACCACTTTTGATGGATTTTGTTGCAAAGGGGAAAGCAGCAGCATCAATGCCTTCTTGCATGAGTTAGACGAGCTGAACTGAGAAAAGCAAGCCCTTTGCTCACCTCTGTTCAAGCGTGCTGGCAGGGCACTACCTCTGCATGCTGCTGGGCTGCAAGGGCTCCAGCCTTGCCTCCCGAAGCGGTCTCGGGGGTCGTGAGTGGTTGAACTGGAGCTGGTCAGGATCCTGGGTCCTAATCGTATTTTTCATCCCTTTTCTTTTCAACTTCCAGGCACCTCAGAGCAAAAAGCTCCTGGTGAAGAAAGAGTCAGTGCTAGGCAGTTACCTGCTGGATGACAAGCCGGTCAAACGGTTAGATGGGGGTCTGTGTTGTGTTCGTGGTATCAGTCTGTGCCCGCTGGAGTACCCTGTCACTTAAGCTGTGTCCTGTGTCTAGCTGTCCCACCTTGGTGCTGGCTGGTTTTGGGAGCATGGCGGGGGCTGTGGGTTGACTGCGGCTCCAGGTGCCACATCAGGTGGTCTTGGCTCCACTGAGGATGCTGTTAGCTGATTTCCACAGGTGGGTGGCCCCCCTTGAGCTGCTTCTGCCTGCAGCACTGGGTGAGCAAACCTAGATGCCATCAGAAGCCGTGGGAGTGTTCATGGGACAGGAGGTGTGCAGGCTGCCTCTGACCAAGTCAGGCAGCTCCATTAAAATACTGGCTCATCTCCCAAGTGTGCCAGTTGCTCCTTGTGGAGGAATCCTGTCCACTGGCACCTCTTGCCAGAGCCTGTATCCCTGGGGCATGGGAAAGGGCAGGAGTTGCACAAGGCTTGTGTTCTCCCTGGCAGCTGAAAGCCCCAAGGAGAGGGCCCAGCTCCAGGTGGGTTCATCGTGCACCTCTTCCTCCACAACTATGCAGATGCTTACCTGGCACACCAGGCCTCCCCTTCAGGGCAGCCCAACATGTCTTTGTGGCCAAGGCCTCCCCCCTCCCTTCCCTCTACGTGCAGACTGGACCGCGTATGACTGCTTGCATGAACCGTGCTGGCATTAGGCATCAACCCTTGCAAACTAGTTGTGTGACTAGCACTGGTACTGGCCAGAAGCCTCGCTCCTCTGAGAGGTAGGGGAGGCTAGCCCAGCCCTGACCTGGCTTGGAGCTGGATCTCCCCTGCAACTGCTGGCCCCAAACAGGTTTTAAAGTGCACGCTTCCCTGTTTCCTACCAGGTCTCTGCAGAAGGTTCCACCACTTCCCAGTTTCTCCTGGTGCCAACAAAAGACATAGGTCTAGGGTCAGAGTTTTCTTCCAGCTTCAACTCATCCTTAAATACTTTCAGTTCTGGTAGTGGCATTTAAGAATTGAGCTTCAGGCTCCTGGGCTCATGGGCTGATGACAAACCAGGTGGAAGAGGGCTGATTCTTGAACCCAGGCTGGGAGGTTGCTCGGGTAGGTCTGAAGCAGAGCTCTGTCACGGCTGTGTGCGTGGCAGACCACCTCACCACGGGATCAGACAACCAAGTTCTCCCATCCTCCCCCCCAGTTATTTCTTGCAAAGATCCTGCTAGCATAAACCCACTGGAAAGGTTTAACAGGTGGAGAAGCCTGGCAGTGAGGGTGGTGTGAGAAGGGGAGAAGTATTTGTTGGCCCTGTCTCTGTCCCACTGCTGTCACGCCATATTGCTTGAGAAATATGAATAAAATCCACTTGGTCTGCAGTCACTGTTCAGAAAGTCCTGTGTTTGTCCCTTTTTCACCCCCCTGAAGAGGCTTTTGAGTCTCAGCCCCTCATTGCTGCAACTCCTGCCAGCCCTGGGTGATGGGGGGCCGTTCCCCTGAGCCTGGAAGCATGCGTCTATTTTCCATTGGGGGAGATTCCAGGTGGCCTGTCTCTGGGCTGGCATTTGGGGCAGATGGAGGGAGGACAACCAGGAATGTGAGCTCCCTTTTACGGAAAAGAGTAGGCATGGCAGCAGGTGAATTTTGCAGCCCTGATGAGGTGTGCTTGCAGGAGTGAGAGAGGAGGTTGTTGCCTTGATTCCTGCACTAGCAGCAAGAGGAAAATGTTGCAGAGAGAGATGGGATGTGCTGCCTCTGAAGAGATTGACTGTAGCAAGCCTCTGGTCCCTCTGATTTGCTCCCAAGTGTAATCTGGTGGCCAGCGAAGGCAATGGAGATACCTGTGGTAGATAAAGCCCTTTGAGTTCTAAGCCTTCTCGCTCCCTTCCTCTGGTTCTTTAACCATGGAAAGCCAAGGCAGAGCTAAGATGCTGCCTTGCTCCTCAGCAATAATTCCGGTTGTTTAAATTGGTTATTCTAGCTCCTGTGAAGACTGTTCTCCCACTTCCCAGGTCAGCTCTACCCCCGGAGAAGAGAGCGCTCAGCCCGCCCTTGTGTAGGCACAGTGCACCTATTCCTCACAGCCACAGCTTGGGCAGGGGTCGGGTGGGTTTTGCCATTGAGAGCGCAGCATGGCTGGTGGGAAGCTTTGTAAAACAAAACATCTGTTGGGTTCTGGCTCCTTTGCCTGGGGATGTGTGGATGCAGGCCAGAGCAGAGCCAACAGCAGGCCAAGGGACCCTGGTGTGAGCACGCTCACTGCTATTTGCACACCTGTGGCAGGTTTCCACTGCCTGAACTCGGTAAGACTCTGCTACAGTAGCATTTGGAAGCAGTGGGCTGGTTTCCTGGGGCAGGGATGTGGGGTTTCAGCAGAGGGCAGAACCCTGCACACACGCCGCCTGCGGCCTCCCAAGGGTCAACCAGCCCTCACCTCCTGCCTGTAGCCAAACCCCTTTCCACTAACCTCGAGAACTTGTTCGTTTTGTGTCTCATTTGGTAACAAAAATAGAGGGGGCTTGTTGCTTTTCATTTAAATATTTTGCCTGTTGCCACCTTTCTGTGCTTTGCCTCATTTTTCAGTACTGGGGAGGCAAAGAATCCTTGAAAAATCCAGAAGGTGGGAATTTTTATTCATATTAATGAAATACACGTTGGCACAGGTGAGCACAGCATCGCTCAGGTGAGCTGTGTCCCTCCCTAGGGGTGTCGCTGATGCCTCAGGCACAGGGACTCTGGGGAGTGTATGTACGAAGTAGATAGAGATCCCTGCAGGCGTTGCACATGCACTAACTGGAACGCATTGGTGGGTTTGGGAATTTGCAACCTCCTCCTCTTCCCCTCCCCCCACTATTTGTGGTGCCTGTGGGCTTTACTACAGACAACTGGCCTCTGCGGACCTTCCCTTCACCTTCCCAGTGGATGTGGCAGCGGAAGAACCCAACAGAAAGAACTGTAAATACTTCCCAGGCAGCGGGACGTGGCTGAAGGCAGAAGGAGGCAGCGCAGACTTCGGAGAGAAGAGCAGAGACAGGGAGAGACGGTCATTGGCAGCGGATGCTGAGTGGTTGAAGATGATTTTGAAGGGTGATGCTGACTGTAGAAAAAATGCAGATGGATTAGATGATGCTCCGTTGCCTCCCAGAGGACAGCCTGTTGGCACTGAAACCAGGGTGAGTCTTATAGCTTGGGGTTCTTCCTCAAACACCTGCTACCAGGGACATCAGGGTTTCTGAGCCGCTTCCCAGCTAACTCCAGCTCCATAGGTTTATGGTGGTGTGGGGGTCCAGTGCCTAAATCAAAGGGCAGTCTGCAGCTGCAGACTAATTTCAAAACCACATCTCTGTCTTCCACTGTAGCTCCAGGCACTGGAACCAGCCAGCTCTTCCCCAGACCGCTTCTTTAAAGTGGTGTTTGTAGGGAACTCCGGCGTTGGGAAGAGTTCCTTCATCCACCGCTTCTGCTATGACAGGTTCTTGGCTGAGCTCAATGCAACCATCGGTAAGTAACAGGGATCTGGACTCATCGGGCTAGGAAAGGTGGGAAAGTCAGGTTGGACACATGCTTTTAGCCCGACTAAAGATGGTCCCTCACCCAGTTTTGAATCAGTCTTGCAATTTCCCTGAACCTAAGTAGCGTTGATCTTGGCCATTGGCCTTGCAATGGCAAGCTGCTCTCTCCCCATCCTACCCTACGATCGTTGTTACCTTCCTGACAGGCATCGATTACCGGGTGAAGAGTCTGATGGTGGATAATACCCAGGTTGCCTTACAGCTGTGGGACACAGCTGGACAAGAAAGGTAAGAAATTTCTGTGAGGATATTCCACTGCCAGGCTTGGTACAGGAAA
>NW_010233001.1:0-11635 GCF_000690775.1 Eurypyga helias | reverse complement strand
GTGTGCACCCAGTTTCTGTCTCTGGGAAAAACTGTTAGCTTCCGAAGGACCAGAAAGATCGCAGCAGCTAGTCCAGTGCTGAACCTGCAGCTAAAGCCTCTTTTGGAGATTTCTAGAAGTTGTGGCTGCAAAGGTGTGAGCCCGGGAGGGTCGCTCTGAGGACTGACGGAAAAGTAGTTTTCCATACACCTGACCTGCATGCTTGTGGCTTCAGGCAGTCTGTCCATAAATCACTGTATGTTGTGGGGTTTGAAACTCCTCTAGCCCGCAAAGCTCTCCTGCAGCAGCCTGCCTCTGGGAAAATCTGAAGATTAGGGTAGAAATGAAGGCTCTAGATAGACTTGTTCTTGGATTCATCTGGGCTGCAGCTGTCCGTGGCTGCTCATCACCACTTGCTGTTCAGAGAGTGGGTGAACCCTTCCCCATCCAATTCAAAGCCAGCTAAATTGGCTTGACTTGTAGGGAAGGTGACTTGAACTGCCCTGCTGAGCTCTCGCGGTGGCGTTATTGCCCCTTCCAATGACGCTTCTGCTGACAGACTCATGGAAGTGACAATCTTTGGTAGAGGGGCAGTGTAGCTTTTTGTGACGTGTTCCCCGTTTGAAAGCTTCTAGTTTCAAAAGCCTGGTCCACCACTAGGTGTTGGCACCGTTGGTGGAGGATCAGAAGAGTAGAGGTAACTCTTGACCCTCATCTGCTACTAGAGATCTAGGCCCACCACTACTGTAAATTAGACTTTATGATGCACTTTGAAGCAGAAGACAAAATATCAGCAGGACCGTTAACCTCAAGAGCCTGGCAAAAATAACTACTGGGTATTTTGGGCTAAGTATGTTGTGGGGCAGCTGAGTTCATGGGAATGTTATAATCCTGAGCTGTGCCAGCAGAGTAATGATGCTGTCTACCTCAGTCAGCTAGACCATGCAGACCAGGCAGGAACGTGCTAAGTAGGGGCATCTGTTCAAAACCAAACTATTTCTTCAAAAATCAAGCTTCATGCTGAAGATATTTTCGAGGGGCCTCCTGTGGTTATTTCAGTGCTGAAGCTAAGCAGTAAGGGGAGTTGTTAGGACATGAAATGTGACATTTTACTGAAGCCAGGTTGTATCAGAGGCCAAATTGGCGATGTTGTGTCGGCAGAAGGCCCTTTGGAGTAGGTCCCGGCAGCGTTAGCGGGTCTTGGATGTGTACTTGCCAAAGAGAACCTGGCTCAATGCTGATATGGAATAGGAGACCTGTGAAGAAGCAAAAGCTTTTCTTGTAGAGATGTGTTAATTACATCTAACTGAAGGTGTCCAGCTGTGAATATCCTATGGAAGAGAGAGAGGAATCCCTTTGGAGTGTGCAAGAACTCCTTGGTGACTTCCCCAAGACCAGTGCATGCTGCACTTGATGTTTCTCCTGGAGCATCTAGCCTGTTCCTGTAGCTCCAAAGGTGTACCTGGACTGCCAAAGATACAGTCTGAGCTGTCTCTGTTGGGTAATTGCCAGAATGTCATCCCTTACTGCAGGGAGGAAGAACAGGCTTCAGGCAATCAGCTGAAGGGTTCAGGAGGGTCACTACTCGCTGTAGGTTTTCTTGGAGAGTTTACCCTGTGTGGGGCTGAAATACACAGCTCTCCAGTGAGATCTAGGTACTTGTGTTGCCTTTAATTCCATCAGTGTGCAATCAGTGTGGTTGTATCATGGCCGCGTCACAAACTTTTTACAGGTTTTAAGGTTTGGTGGTTGTTTTTGGTTTGGGTTTTTTTAAATGTATTCCCAAAATACAAGTCTGTGGTTCTAACCGGTATCCACAGGAAAAAGTAGGTGTCCGGTGGGAGTTTCTCCTGAAAATTGTGTCTAACTGCTGATTTTATATACGATGGCATTGCTTGATAGACTCAAAACTGGAAACAGAGGGTACTGATGCTGAGATCTTAATTGCTGTTTTGGCAGCACTGGGGCAGACATTATGCACGCCTGGCTTATGCAGTGGTACAGCTTAGTCTGCAGATTCTTCCAGACTCTGGAGAAAGGTCTTGTTTTTTCCATCCACTTCCCTTTTTATAAGCAATTACCTTTTCCTATCCCAGCTAAACAGATTTTTCTATTTCCTTCATCCTGACCTGCAAAGGTCTTCCTTCCTGCTTTCTCAGCTCCGTGCATGTGGAAAGATTCCTGCTTACCCATGGCTGCCCGGCTTCCCTCAAAGGTGCGAGGGTCTGACCTGTGGTTCTCCAGCCTGTACGCACCAGCCCCATCTCGCACACGGGCTGCCAGGCCTTGCAGAGAGCCTGCACTACAAGACAGATAATCCCATTGTGTTTGTTGGCATTACGCAGCCATGGTTCTGAGAGTGCCTTTGGTTTCATTTGGGCCCAGGTTCCGGAGCATTACCAAGCAGTATTTCCGGAAGGCGGATGGGATTCTGGTGATGTACGACGTTACAGCCGAGTGCTCCTTCATGGCGGTACGGAACTGGATGAGCAGTGTCCAGGTGAGAGCGGGGTGGCTTGGTTCTCGATTGCTGCTGCTGCCTCACTCCAGACCAGCTCCAACAGTCTTGTCTGGGAGCAGTGTTCTCCGATGCCGCAGGAGAACCTGGGTTATCAAAGCAGACGCTCTGGGTGCTGCCTGTGGTAGTCAACTGGGGACCATGGGCTTCTTATTGAACGGGCTTTGGCATCTTCAATGAGGGAGAGCTGTTTCTGTGGCAGAAGGTGGTGGGACCTGCCAACACAGCAGCCTGTGTTTGTAAGCAGCCCACGTGCATCGGCCACATCTCCTAAATGTGGTCACATCACACGTGTGCTCAGGCAAGGAGATGTGGTGTCCAGGCTGTGAACAGGGAAGGGCACGGTGTGTTTAAGCTCAGACCTGCAGCCTACAAGAACAGTGTTTCGCACGAGCACATCCTGACACTGCTTTGAGATTTCTGGATGAGGCTGAGATATTAGTAATAACTTATTTTTCTTCCTCATTTGCTTCAACAGCTGATTTCTATTTTTACTTTTCTATTTGATGACTGTGTTTTAATACTGCAGTGTGCGCCCCTGCCTTTTATTTCCAGTCTCTCAATAAAAGCACTCATCTGTGGCTTGTACCTTCTCGTGGAGACAAAAATACCTGTCTGTATAATTAAACAGGTTGTGTGTAAATGACTCAGAACCGAAGGGAAATTGTCAAGGGTGGTTTTGTTTTGATTGTGCTGAGTCTCAAAAACCAACATGTAAGTGAAATGAATAATTGTAGGTTGGAGGTTAATAACATTAGAAACTTTCACAGGCCTGTTGGGGAGGTAAAAAAAACCCCAAACACGTAACTATTTCTTTGGACTCTAAAAGATCAAAGGTTAAGATTTTCAAAAAGAACCAGCCTCTGAAAATCTGGCTCCTTTCAGGAAGGTTAAACTGAGCACACAGAAAATCAAAGCACCCAAAATCTGTAACTTTTAATAATAGCTCTTCTCTTCCTTTCCCCATCTTCATATATATCTTGCTTTGAAGCTGTTCAGGTACTGTAATTCATCCATGGCAGTCAGGTTTGGAAATAACTTGGCACCCCTTTCAGCAGTCCTTACTCTGGTGATGTCCTAGTTGAGCCAGTGGATCTACAGGGAGTTACCAAAGGCAATGAGCAGCAGGAGTCACCTAGGAATAACAGTTCTGACGGAGACCCTACACAAGAGTTGAATGCTGCTTAGCTTGCTCAGCCCTTGGACTTTCAGCAAGGGGTGGTTGAGTTTAGGACAGCACATCAGACAAACACATGCACAAAAGAGACCAAACTTGAAAGAAGCTCTGCCTGAACTTAAATTCTGAGCAGCATGTGGGGCAAACTGCTTTTCTTTAGGCTGGTTATTTCCCAGAGAGGAACTGTCTCCCCTCTCTCAGTATCCTAGCTCTATATACCAAACATCTGAAATACATTCCCGTAGTTTAAGCTTCCTTCCACAAATCCCTGGAATTTTGTTTGAGGAATAGCCCTTTAATGAGCTAAAGGGCCTGATACTGCTGCCACTGAAGGTCTTGTTTGCGTCAGCTAGAACAGGATCTGCTCCAAGATATTTCCTTCCCTCAGCCGAGTCTCTAGGGTGCTCTGTTTCTTTTGCAGGAAGGCATAGAGGATGGAGCTGTGGTCTTTCTGCTTGGAAATAAAATGGATGCTGCGCAGAGACAGATACGGAATGTGCCCAGGGTGGAGGGGGAAAGGCTGGCGAAGGTATGACTTTATGCACTGCTGCTCAACCTGCTCTGCAGCCTCCCTCCTGCAGCCTGGCAGGCAGGAAGCCCTTCTTGGAGCCGTTTCCCAGTGTGGTACCTTCCCTTTCCCCCCACTGCCTGCCCCATTTCTCCAGTGCAAGCATGTACCGAGGTCCCTCTGGTACTGGGGAGGACGAGGTGGTGGCCAGCATGCAGCAGACAACGGCCCGTGAGGCGTGCTCATGTATTTCTCTTGAGGCTCGATGCCTCCTTAGGGTGATGCCGAGGGGAGTGTGCATGGCTGGTTTCCCATTTGAGGACACCCCTAATTGAGTACTCCCTGCATCAGCATCCCCGGGGGTGGGGGTGGCAGGGTTTCAGAGCTGTTAACTGTCATCTGGACTCTGCAGCACAAAGGAAAGAGAATCCAAGTACCCTGGACAGATGTTTTCTCTTTCCAAATAACTCCCCTGGTGTTCCCTTTTGGACACTCTGGTGCTGGGGTCCCAGTGCTGAGGAGGATCTCCTTTTCCTGGGTTGGTGAGCAGGGTGTGTGCACCCTCCTGGCCCCAACTGCTCTCGGCAGAGTTCCCAGCGGGGGGTGGGTGCACGGTGGGCGAGAGCTGGACGCCAGCCTGGGTGCTTGCTGTGTTCTGTGGCAGGAATACAAGGCTGTCTTCTATGAGTGCAGCGCGATGACTGGCTATAACATCATGGAGCCCATGCTGCACATGGCCAGGTCAGTGAGCAGGAACAGTCACCCTGGGATATCTCCACAGCCGTAGGTGATGGGTGTGGGCTCTCCTGGGGAACGGGCAAGAAGAGGGGTTGTCAGAGCCTGACTTTCTGCCATGGCACACAGAGAGCTGCAGCAGTGTGCTTTTCCCCGACGCCAGGTCCTGTCCTCTGTGCCTGGGAAGCACCAAGCGTGGGCCGGATGTTATCGCATGCAAAACTTCATCTGGCAGAGCTGCCTGTTGAAAGATTGGGAGTTTTGAGTATTTAATCACAAAAGCTTTGTGTGCTATGCCAGATTTGAAGTTGGCATTTTCAGTTTGAAGTCTGCATGCATCTCTAAGGGTTTTTTCTTCCTTATCTTATTAAAGATAGAATGTGATATTTAGGTGACAGTATTTTTAAAAGGAGATAAAACACTTAGAGCAAACTTTTTTCAGCCTTACTAAGACTTTTAGTTTTAAAAAAGCAAGTAGTTACAGAAAAAGTTTTAAAATATTGCAAGATACCTGGTTTTGGGGGTGTCTTTAATCCCTTCACCTCCTGCTGCATCATCTCTGTCAAATTCACAGCAGGACTCAGCTGTTCATTCACTGGGATGATCTACTTGGTAGCTAAGTCAATCACATCTCCCACAGCCTTCAGCATACTTTATGATCATGCTGCTGCCGGAGCACCCAGGCAGGTGAAGCAAACAGCCTGGGCTTCTGCCATCAGTGCGGGAGCTTGGGAATAAGGCACAGACCACTCACACCCAGTCTGGTGCTCTGACCACTAAGCCATGCCGTCTCCTCTTTCATGCGCCCAGTTTCTTTCCCTGTCCGCTGGAAATTCCCATTTTCTGTAGGTGGTCTATCTAGCCCAGCTTCCAGAGAAGCCTGGTCTTTGGGCCAGTCACTTCCTACAATTCTAAATGCCTCTGGCTGACTGGGGGGGACCAAAGGGCAGATCCAAAAGCCTTTGCAGGAAGATCTCAGTAACTGAGTGTGTTCTTGGTCTGTACTGCTTGTTCCAGGTTGCTGACAGCCCAAGAAGACAGGCAGAGGGAAAAAGCCCTGCAGCTGGAAGATGTCATCAGGAGGAAAGGGTGCTGCACATAGGCACATCAAGGTGTCAGCAAAAGGCCTGTGCCAGCACTGTTTCATGAAGCTGGGGTTCCTTTTGAGTAAGCCAAAACTGATGGCATCGGCTCTGCAGAGACTTGGGGAAGCTGCAGCTTTTTCCCACCTGGGAATTTGAAGCCACTAAATCAGGCCAAAATGTGCGTATGATCTGCACTGCTCCGTTTCCCAACTCTGCATGCAGCCCTGGTCTCTGGAGGCCTCTGCTTCTTGGGAGGAATTCGGCTAGGTTTGGCTAATAGCACAAACTGAGCCTTCTGTGTGGAGAGGTCACTTCGCAGTAAAAGGATGAAGTCTTGTTCCTGTTCTTTCTGGCAAAGACGTGGCCTGGCAGCAGAGAGTGGAGGACACAGTGGGTGCTGTATTAAATAGAATTTTAGTGTAAGAGGAAAAGAAATTATTTTAAATTTGGGCTAGCCGTAGGTAGTGATCTATCCATCTCAAAAAGCAGCATCCCCTCTTGCTTCCCTATCACCAGAGCCCAGCTGAAAGCCTGTTGCAGTCAGCGGGAGAACCTCCATCAGTCCCTGCAGGGTCTGGATCAGGCCCCGTATTTACTGTGAAGTATGGTTTGATTTGCCTATATTTTAGTTGACTGATTCCATATGTGGCTACAGTATGAACTGATAAAATGAGTCATCCTGATGGCTTTCTTTGCTTTGTTGCCCTAATGGACCTTGTCACTGCCCCGTCTCACTGTTTACAGGACACAGAGCAGTTGCCCTGGGACTCGCAGGCGCTGACACGTGCTGCTGATTCAACCCGTTGCAGGACCTATGCTGTACATCCTGGCGGGCCATATGTTGCCTGTTTTAAGGCTGGATGCTACCTGTTCCCTCCCATTCCCTTATCCTTTTCTCCAGCAGTTAGGACTTAGGTGCAGTACTGAAAGATCCCGCCCTGCTGGCTTGCCCGCAGTGCTTTCAGACATACCCGAGCTGGAAGCACGAGGCAGCTGCCTGAGAAAGAGCAGGGCTGAAGCTGTTCCCGCTGGGAAGGAGCCCTGTCGCCAAGGAGTGAGGCAAAGCAGGGGGAGGTTGGAACTGGCCCCAAAAGTGTGCGTCTGCACAAAGCCCTGGGTGTTCTCTGGGGTGTGATACTTTTTGCTTTGTAGCTCAGTTGCTTTTAAAGCCTTATGGGACTAAGTGAGCTTTTTTCTATAACGCCCTGTTCGCCTTCGAGTCTGTTTCTGCATGTGACTGACGTTTTAGGCGCAAGATGTGATGCTGCAACTGTGAACTGTTTCACCAACCTTACAGCACAGGGAAGGCCTATATTTACCCACTGTCTTTCCTCTCTTGGGACAGGGTGATTACTCAGAACGTCTGTTTATTGCACAGATTTCTCTAGGAATATCCCATGCAGGAAAAGTGCTCTGAGTCACCCACAGCACATCAGTTACAAAGAATTTCCGTGGTTCCTCCCATGGTGCCCTTTACTCTGGGTAGGAAAGAAGTTTTTCTCTGGAAGAGTAGGATTCCTGACTAAAAGGAATAGCTAAAAGCAGTGCGTTCCTGCTCAGTCCTTACTGCTGGCTGGCTGTGGTTCACTCGGTGTCTAACTGCAGCAACACCTTCCAGAGACCGGGACTCAAAGTTAGCATAGGTCCTGAAAGAACCATGGCTGCTGGTGTGGAGTCTGGAGCAACACCAGCAGTGCCACCAGTGAAACTGCTTGTGTTTGCAAGAAACGACGTTTGGGAAGGGAAATCCTCTCTGATTTCCTGATTTCAGCAAGCAGCTGTAACCTGAACACGGACATGGCTTTCTGGCTCTCTAGTCGATGTGGCTGTGAAGGAGCACAGACATTATCACCTGTTGAATAGGTCAAACCCCCTGCCTGAGTTGAGGGAGCTGCTGTGATTGACTCCTCAGCATCACGCTCCAGTTGCAGTTAATAAGGAGTGGTGCTGGCTAAGAACTGGCATCTTTTGTCAGTGCACATGGGTCATGCTAACATTTACTTACCTGCAGCAGCAGGATTTGGGAAGTTGCTGCAGAATGAAGAGAGCAGTATCCAATCTGCTGTGATCTGAACATGCACCTCCCACGCTGTGTACAGCGCACCTGAAAGACAAAGGTGTGAAATAACAGCTGCCACACGAATACGGGGCACTCTGTGTGTTACCTTCATCAGTACCTTCCTATTGCAACAGCCAGAACCACCGTGGTGGGGTATTTTCATGTGCAACCTTAAGCGTGTTTTCTTAGTGTGCAGAGTACAGGCAATAAAGAAACGCTGTCTTACAAATGGTCGTGTTGGGAGAGATTTTTTTCAGGCACTGCAGGAGATTCAGCCTCCCTTGTTCAGTCTCTGTGGCATGACCTCCCCTTCCCACTGCTCAGGAAGAGCTGCGGAGCCTGTTCCCCCGTGGCAGTGCAAACAGGAGGTTTATACATAGAGAGTGTGTTGATCAGAACCCACTTTTGGGGGCAGCACAGGAGCAATTCACCTCCAGTCTTATTTTTTTCTTCTCTAAACCAGCCAGAATCTGGTTGAGCAGGGAAGAGAAAAAGGGGAGATGCTGCCCCGATGTCTGGGGGCAGCGTATTGCTTTCAGAGGGGGCATGTTGTTACCTTGTACCTGTATTTGTAGAACTAAACATTTATTTTAATCATCCCACTGGAGTTGGGAATTTGGTTGGTGTTAATCCATATGCCCTGGCATGGTTCCACCTGGTATGTTTGTGCATTACAGAACTAATCTCTCTGCAGCTTTGACCAAAGAAATTATTACTCATTTCCTCTGCTATAAATTGATAGCGCCGGAAGTCATTAATGGTAACGTCTTTTTTTTTTTTTAGCAGGAACAGGGTGGATTTTTGTGTCAACCATGACAGTGTGGCAGGGTTGCGCTTGGACAACAGTAGGCACCAGGGTGGATTTTATTACTGGACGATCTTTTGTTGTCTCTTCGCACAGTACTTAAATGGCCCATTGGAAGACCTTGATGCGCACAGTCCAGAGGGACGCGTTGTTCGTTTTTAAACTTTTCTGATCCCACACCCCAAACTAGACCAGACTGTCCATAAAATTCCTACTTTTACTACACAGCCTCTGTTTTTGCCAGACTCCCTCCCACCTCTAAAGGTAAGCCTTGGGAGCTGCCACTCTTCTGCAAGCAACTGCTAGAAACTGCAGCGTAAATAAAATCAAATAATGGGGATGTCCTGAGGTGGCAGGAGACAGGAGGATGTGAAATAGGCTTTGCCTGGGGCCTCATTTCTGCAGTGTATCCGCTGCAGTCTCCTAGTGGACAGGTGATTTTTTGCACATCATCTGCAAGGCGTTTTGGAATGGTATCACAAGAATGTACTTTTCTTGCAGCCTAGGAAGCCTGTCCTGTCAGCTGCCAACAGTGCAGCCGTGTATACAATCAGCTCTAGGGGCAAAGGTGAAAAAAACAGCTGCTCCGATAAGCAGCCACAGTGCCACAAAGCTCTGCGCGCAGGCGAAGGGACCCCACTGCCTTGTGTTCCACCTGGGTCTCCTGCGTTCGTGTGCTACGGGAAAGCGTAACAGGGTTTGCCCGACACCGCTTTGAAAAGACAAAACACAGCTGAAGAGAGCATTAAGCTGCAGTGGTAAGTTTAAAGCTTTCCCATAGGACAAATGCAGGAATTGTAAAGGTTTGGGATGTTGGTTTTCTTCTACCTTCTTTATTCCAGCAGCCTGACCTCCAAGGGACAGTTCCCATTTGTGCACATTTAATCAGTTCCTTTTATGGGGATCCTGCAGTCTCTCACGCATTATTTTCTGTCCTGTCACCTTCTGTTTATGTCTTTTCATGCTCTTTTTACTTGTTAAAGTTAGTATATATATTGACCAAGAACTTAAGCTCCAGCTATAAACATATGTCATAGCTCACGCTATATACACCTTTAAGTGTTCTATTTTGAAATCTCCTGCTCAGCACCAATAGAGCCACAATCCTGCAGTTCAGAGGTTCCTCAGCTCTTTGAGCCGCCAGTCTACTCACTACTTATCTGGCTGTTCATGAGTCACACGGAAATTTTGGTCGGCGTGGCTAAATAATCCAGTTCCAGACTCTTCAGGCCTGCAAGGCATGTTTTATATGCATATCAAGCCAAGTGGTTTAATAAGGCCCTGATCCTGCAAACACAAGAGTAGCCGTGTGCTTCTTCTGAAATGACTAGTCCACAGGAGACCTGGCCAGGTAAAATGAGTGTTTTCAAGGTAAACACCTATATCCAGTATATATATATTTATATATATAACTGCAGTGATAAGCTGAGGATTGGGGTGCAGGGGGTCCTGTGGTCTATCTCACCTTTACCTGCAGGCTTTCCCAAGCACATGACTGAAATGCAGGCAGCTGTTGTGCCTAATCATGCCCATTTGCTGACCCAAATCTGCCAGGGTGGGAGGTTACACTCCTTCCAATCTGTACATGAAAACTACAGACACAACAAGAAGGCAGTGGCCCACTGCAGCTTCCCAGGACCCTGCCAAGGAGGTCTGGGGCCTGGAGGACGGGCTGATATCTCTCTTGTTGCCTCCTGGCTCTGCCACACACTCCGTGCAAGAAACCTTTCAATGTGTGAGTGTGAGCTGGTCCCCTAAGGCTACTTAATCTATTTGATCGCTTGGCTCTCCAGGGGCTCTAAGCTTAAGTAGGATCCCTGTGGACTGAGGAGAGAGGAATTGGTTTACTCACTGGGAAGGATGAAGTGGTTCTGAGTTGGGTACATGGGCAGGAGAGGTTAATGACAGAATCACAGAATGCTTTGGGTCGGAAGGGACCTTAAACATCATCCAGTTCCAACCCCCTGCCATGGGCAGGGACACCTTCCACTAGACCAGGTTGCTCCAAGCCTCATCCAGCCTGGCCTTGGACACTCCCAGGGATGGGGCATCCACAGCTTCTCTGGGCAACCTGTCCCAGTGCTTCACCACCCTCTGTGGGAAGAATTTCTTCCTGGTATCCGAATCTCCCTGCTTTCAGTTTAAAGTCACTACCCATTGTCCTGTTACTCCCTGCCCCTGTAGAAAGTGTCGTGTCCCCCCCCAGCTTTCTTGGAGCCCCCCCAGGCACTGGAAGGGGCTCTGAGGTCTCCCCAGAGCCTTCCCTTCTCCAGGCTGAACCCCCCAACTCTCCCAGCCTGTCCCCATGGCAGAGGGGCTCCAGCCCTCGGAGCATCCCCGTGGCCTCCTCTGGCCTCACTCCAAGCAGTCAGTATGGCTGAGGCAAACACCCAGGAGGTCCTACACTGGCCTATTCCCTCCCTCACGGTTCGGAGCTCCTCTCTTCCCATGACTCCTAAAAAGCCGTGCGAGGCCACGGCCACCGAGGGAGCCGGCGAGGGTCTTTGTTCCGAGGCCAGCCTGTCGCCGGGCTGTCCAGGGCTGAGGTGTTTGAGCTGAGGTTGAAATGAGGTAATGGAAGGATGAGGCAACACGCCAGTCAGGGCTTGATCTTGATTTACGGGATGTTTCATGGAAAACTCTTTAACAAGCAGGTCTGACGCCTTAAGAAAAAAAAAAAAGAGAAACTCCAGCTCGAGTTTGCTGTAATGTGTGGCCTGGGGCGATGGAAACCTGCGTGAGGCCCAGGTGGAGAGAGCGGGGTCACCG
>NW_010233000.1:8096-8623 GCF_000690775.1 Eurypyga helias | reverse complement strand
GCAGCGAGCACGTAGGTTGTCCCTATAAAACTGAGATGGCAAGAGGGTTTTCTGGCTGGATAATTACAGGCTCTGTCTTTGAACGATTTTGTCAACTCCAAAACCCCCCAAACCCCTCGCGCAGAGGAGAGAGGAAGGTGTTTGCCGCGAGGGCGTTTGGCGCGAATGGCCCCCGTTTGGGTTTGTGACCCAAGCGCGCTTTCCTGTTAGCGCCGGACGTCCCGGGAGCGAAAACGATGGGAGACAAAGGTGGCCGCTCCAACGCTGCCGCCCAGCACAACGCCAAAAGAACCAGGTGACAGGGCGTGGGGCTGCTGGGGGAAACGTCCCCCCGCTGCGGCCGCTGTGTCCCCATGAATGGGGCTGGAAAGCTGGGAATCCTGCAGCGCTTTCTCGTCCTCATACGAAAGGGAGAAGAATGCAACTCCCGGCTCTGATTCCATGAGCGTTTAGCTGACCTAGAGGAGTTCAGGAGTTGTGTCACCGGGCAAAATTCCTCTTGGAGTGACAGGATTTACCTGGGGTTC
>NW_010233000.1:6458-8047 GCF_000690775.1 Eurypyga helias | reverse complement strand
CTGTTGCACATGCATTTCTTAAATCCAGAGGTGCGTTCTCTCGTGAGTTGTGACTTTAACTGGAAATGATGGGGCTGAGCTTGCAGCTTGTGGCTTTCCTCTAGTTTGGTTACTGCTCAGAGGCTCGAGCTTTCACTCCAACCTTCCAGAAGTGTTTTCCGCTGTTTTCAGGTTCTGGCGAGGGGAAGACTTAACGTGCTTGTTCCCACTTCAAAGGGAAGATGCCTGCCGCCTTTCTCCGGCGTGTGTGGAATAAACTTGGCGCCCTTCTGCGTCGTTAAAGAGATGAGTGATCCCAGCCAAGTTTGAGAAAGGCAGGAGGAGGAAATGTTTGAAGTTTAAACTCATTAAAGCTGAGCTGAACTGTTAATCTCATAAGATGCAGCTGATGGAACTAGTCTGTGCTCCAATTAAACCCCTAGGTTGCCACGTTTTTCTCCTTAGCCTGGTCTTCCTTCCCCTCGTTAAACTTCCTCCTGGAAAGATGAGCGTCAGGCATCGGGGAAGGGTACTGGGTAGAGCTTCAGCATCTTCCGCGGAGCATCCCAGCCGGCGGGCCTGAGCCTCTTGGTGTTTGCCTGGCAGGGGTTTCGCTACCTGCGTGCTGTTTTCCAGGAGATCTGGTGATCCCAGCACGGGCTTTGCTCTGATCGACTGCTGACAGCGCTGTCCTGCCCCGGTAGCACAGGCTTTTCCATACCCACTGTCCTGCTGGGCCCCTTTCTTCATGGCCTTCTCCCAGGGTTGGAGCCCTTTCTGGGTGCCCGAGGTGTGTCCTGGAGCCTTTTCCTCTTCGCTGCCGGCCGAGCTGTTGTGCCTGCAGCCTCTCTCCGTTCTGCTTTCCTCTTCACAGAGAATCTCAGCTTTGCCTTGAGCGTTAGGTAAGAAACAGCAAATGAAAATGGAAAGGTTCGATGTAGGCACGCCTGGAATTTGTCTTGAAATCGTGTTTTTTTGGTATAAGCCACCTTTCTTCATATCTTAACTATAGAAAATTGAGGGTGGTTTTAGGAAACATAGCACTGAGGAGCGCGCTCTCAGGCTGGACTCATCTAGCCCCAAATTCTGCAGACGTGAGACAGCTCATGTCAACAGAACAGCCATCTGCCCTCCCCAAAAACGCCCCAGCAGAAGGAAGGGGCTTCGTTCCGCGCCTCCGCGCGCAGGAGCAGGCTGCCAGCGAGGTGAAAGCTCTGGGGACAGGGGAGCGGAGCGCGGGGCAGGTCTTCCCTGCGCTGCCTTTCCAGCAGACAGGGATTGTTCAGCCTTTTTCCCCAGAGAGAAAACCAGCCAGTACTTTGGGGTGGCTGTGGTTTGGTGTCACTAACTAAGCTGTGGAGGGTTTGGGATGTTCCCGGTCGCCGTCAAGCGTGTGGTTCCGCAGAGGCATCCCTGACGCGGAGGAAGAGGGTGTAGGGGGCAGCTCAGACGCTTTGCAGATCAAACCGTTCTGAGTTCGTACCCCGCCGGCCCCGGGGGCGGAGGCTGAAGTCCCTTCCTGACGCTGGAGCTGCGTTTCCGACCGCAGCGCAGCGAGAGGCCTGCGCAGCAGCTCGGGCCGCTGGCTCCCACGCTGGGAACCTGGTGCG
>NW_010233000.1:4537-6378 GCF_000690775.1 Eurypyga helias | reverse complement strand
CGGCGCCCCTGCCGCAGGGATGGATGCCGAGGGGTCGGTGCCGTGGGAGCAGGGCACCCTGGGAGCCGGGCGAGGCAGAGCGGGTCTGTGCCAGGGGGGTGACACTGGGGTGCAAATGCCTCCAGCAGAATCAGGGAAACGGCTGCCCAAAGGAGCAGGCCCTGACCAGGGGCCATCGGCGGGTTTGCTGCCAGCTGTACGCTTCGGGCATGGTTGCTGCAGCCCTTTGTCCCTCCCCTTGGCAAGCTCTTTCCCAAAGTGCTTCAGGCCTTGGATTTGCATCCTCTCAGCCCAGTGTTTACCGCAATAAAACGATGGATCCGCAGTCTCGCACTGCCCCGGTGCCTCTCTCTTTTCCCCTCTCCACCTGCCTGGCCCACACACCACCTCTAGTTTGAGCAACTCCCCGCCGAGCTCATCCGGGCCAGGTTAGGCTCCTTGATCCCGTTGCCTTCTGAAGCCGCCGGAGCCGCCCGACGGTCCAGCTGAGCATCCTCCGCTGCCTCACAAACAAGTCCGTCTCCAGGCAGTCACCACAGCGCCTTGCACTGCGCCCTTTTGGCCATGGCCGAGCAGAAATCCCTGCTGATTTCCCAGGAAGCCCGAGATCGCATCTTCACGCTCTCCCAGAGTTTATTTACGGGTAATAGACCTCCAGCAGCACCTTCCTGGGAATCTCCTCAGCCGTGGCTCGGCTCTGGCCCCCTTCTCCAGCAGCCATGCCGGAGGATGGAGGGGAGGGAGAAACCGCCTGAAGAATTCCAGAGTGAAACACGATCTCTCGGCTTCCTGGGGCAGCTCTGGCTCCTGCTGGGGGTGAGATGCTGCGGAGGGTGGAGGCTGGTGGAGGCTGTACGCCCAGGCCGCCTGGCCTCCTCTGGGAGGCTGCAGGCAACCGGGAGCCTCCCTGCTCCGGGTTCGCCTCCGTCTGGCGTCTTCTGGAAGACGCTGGCGGTGTATTTCATCCCAGGAGTTGGGGGGGAAAAAGCCTCTCTGCGTGTTCTTCTACAGCTCCGTCTTGGTGGGCTGTTTCCAGGTGGTGGGGTCTTCCCCCCGCCTCCTCCTCCATTGGATAGGGCAATAAAACTTCTTCCTTGGAGGGCTGGATGTCCTCTGGCATTGAATAAAGGATCCATAGGGGAAGCATTGCCTGTGGAATATCCCTACCACTGCCTCAGCTCCATACAGGGCAGGGAATTTCTCGCTTCATTTAATGCTCGGGGGGGTTTTTTCCACCTTTGGCAGACGCTGGAGCTCCGCAGCCAGAGCGGAGCACGAGCAGTGGCAGAATGAGCTCTTCCCTCGCCCCAGTCTGCTTGGGTGCCCACCCCTCTCCTGAGACCACCGGCCAAGAGGAAGGCAGGGACGTGTCTCGTGTTAAACACGAGCAGGAGGAAGAGGCTTGCAATGCAGAGCCTGGGCTCTGGGACCCTCCCCAGCCTTGCTTGGTGACCACCAGACCCCCCCAGCATGGTAGCAGTCGCTTTGGCCGGGCTTTAGTCGCCAGCCCTCTGCCCGGTTCATGAGCAGCTCCGGGTGCTGTGGCTGGGGAAGGCGTTCAATCCTCCTTCTACCCCCACTTTGCCATCAAGCGAGGCGGCTGTGGTTGCAGAGATGGGGTGCGAAGGGAAGTTTGTCCACCAGCAGCCGCGGCCGGAGGCTGAGGGTGCCGTGGGGTGAGCCCGGGTGCTGGCACGGCTTGGCTGCCAAGGTCAGGCCGAAAGCAGCGGTGCCACAGCGGGGTCCAAAGTATAAACACGTTGGTCCAGCGTCTGCCGAGCAGAGGAGCGCTGCGTTCTCCGCCTGCGCTCTTCCCAGCCCTCGGCTGTCTGGACGGGGCG
>NW_010233000.1:4267-4508 GCF_000690775.1 Eurypyga helias | reverse complement strand
CATGCTCCCTCCCACCCTCCCTACTTCGGCTTCTGCTGGTCTGAACAGATGGGATGTCGCTTGAGCCATGTGGGGCCTGTTTCTAAACCTTCTCCTTGTGCGCTGGGGGGGTCCTCCAGCTGCACCCCGAGAGCTGAGCCTGGAGCTGTGCTCCGATGCCTCCTTCGGCCAGCGTAAATCCGCAGGAATTTTGGTTTGTCTTGTAAACCGGCCCCGCTCTGCAGAGCTTTTGCCAGCTGAA
>NW_010233000.1:3701-4237 GCF_000690775.1 Eurypyga helias | reverse complement strand
GTGGCAAAAAACCTAAAGTTTCCGGGCAGGTAATGTTGGAGCTGCTTGACAGTCATTTGCTTGGCAGAAAATGGGTAATTTACTGGAAAACCAAAAAAAAAAAACCCAAGTGGTGTTCCTCAGCGCTTGGGCTGTGAGACCTCCCTGGGCAGCTGCTCAGTGGGGTGGGGTTTGGGGGGGGCCGAGGTGCAGGGTTGGTTTCGGGCAGTCTCGGTCCCGTTGCCAGCTCCGCCGGTGGCTCTCCGTGATGGCATAGCTGCTTATCCGAGACAGCAGACGGAGAAACCTGGAACCTCCCGACCCTTTGGTCGGACTAAATCAGTGCGGCGAGCTCGGCCGGCGCGCAGCACCTTTTTTGTGGGCCGGGGGCTGGTGATGGGGTCTGGGTACCAAAGGGCTCCGTGTTTTTCTTGAGCCTAAAGGAAAACCCCATCCCATGCCCCCTTCCCGCCCGAGCAGATGCTCCGTTGGTGCCTTCCCTTGCAGGGAGGGCTGTGCGGTGGCTCGGGATCTGGGACCAGCCGAAGCTGGAGGGG
>NW_010233000.1:2668-3680 GCF_000690775.1 Eurypyga helias | reverse complement strand
GGGGTGTCTGTAGCAGACCCCCCCGCTGCCAGGGCTGGGACAGAGGACCGGGAGGAGGTGGACAGCCATCCCCGGCAGCAGCGGGGGAGGCTCTGAGCCTGGATCTGCCCGGCCGCAGGGCTCTTCCTGGTCCGAGCTGGGTTTCAGCAGGGAAATGGGGCCTCTCTGTGGTTTTTGGCTCTCCGAGGTGTTTCGTTTCAGCCTGGGGAAGGCGTGTTGGCAGCGCTGCTCCTCCTCTGCGCTCCCCCGGCGGGAGCGGAAAGCGGGGAGCTGTGCCCAGGGCCGCCCCATCCCTCCTTACCCCAGTGCTGCTGCGGGATTTGCGGCAGGTCGCCTTGGGCCGGGGAGCTCTGCATCGCTTCTGCCCCTTCCCAGCGAGCGCGGGATGCACGTGCCGGGAATTTTGACTGTCGAAACAGCTCGGGAAGGGCAACATCAAAAACATAACATTGTGTTGGTGAGTTAGTTAAATATCCCAGAGCGCACACCCGTGAAGAAATGACCGCGGGGAGCTCCCAGGACCAGGGGCTGCGACTTGCATTTAACTTGGATTAACTCTTTATTAACTATTCGTTGGTAGCAGCGGCGCGCTCTCTCCTTCCTGCCGGCGTACGGCTCTGCACGTGCTTTCTGCAGCTCGAGGCGGGGTTGCGCCGGGCCGAAGGGCAGGTCAGCACGGTGAGGGAAAGGGGGGGACACAGGCAGGACCCCGCAGAGGAAGGACAAGGCGTGGAGCAGCTGACCTGGGTGCTGCTCTGTTTCTGGAGGTCGGGGGGCAAGCAGGGAGGCCGAGACGCGGTGTGGTGAAAACAGGGACAAAGCATGGGTGGAATAAGGCAGAGGCTTGGTGGAATTGGTGAAATAAGGTGCCAGAGAGGCAAAAAAGGCCAAAGCCCTGTGTCAAACAGGCCTTGTGTAAACGCAGCAGCTCCTGCTGGAGATTCCTCTCGGTCTTTTCAGCTAGCAGGACCACCCTGGCCCATCTCTTCGTGCATTACCTCCTTTGGCCGTG
>NW_010233000.1:1137-2647 GCF_000690775.1 Eurypyga helias | reverse complement strand
CATCCCTGCACTTGTCTCCTGCTTATCCGCCGTGTTTGCTGCCTGCCAGAGGCAAACCTGACCTTGACAGAACCGTGCCGTTCTCTCTCCTCTTCTAGCAGCGTCGCCCCTAAGCTGAAAAACTGGCCAGCACAATGGGAAAAAAACAGAACAAGAAGAAAGTGGAAGAGGTCCTAGAGGAAGAGGAGGAGGAGTATGTGGTGGAGAAGGTCCTGGATCGACGAGTGGTGAAGGGCAAAGTGGAATACCTGCTGAAGTGGAAAGGCTTCTCGGAGTAAGTGCTGCCCTGCCTGCTGCTGCGGGGTGGGTGCTGGGCCGCTCCGGTGCGAGCATCTCCGAGGCCTTCCGCTCCCGAGGCCAGCGGGCAGGTGGCCCGGTCTCCCTGCACCTCTGCTTGTCCGTAAAATGGGACAAACGGGCCAAGGGCAGCCACCGTGAGAGAACCGGTGGTGCGAAATGCCTCGAGCTCAAGTCAGGGCGAGGAGAGCGCAGAGAGTCCCCTTTCTGTCTCGGCAGACAGGCTGCGCCACGTCCTGACGGCTATTCCCCCCCTTTAACCCCGCGTGAAACGAGCAGCTGGGTAAAAGGAATTGCATTTCTCTCCTGAGCAGGGCAAGAACTGCCCTGCCCCTTGGCATCCCTGCCCCCTGGCATCCCTGCCCTCTGGCATCCCTGCCCCTTTGGCGTCCCTGCCCCGTGGCGTCCCTGCCCGGATCCGCGCAGGGTCCTGTTCCACGGGGCGAGGACAGAGCGCTGCTTCCCTCAGCGTCTCCTCATGACCCAGTGTGCAGGAGTTCCCTGGGCTGGGAAAGCTCGCAGGAAGCCCCCGTCGGTAAAAGGAAGCTGTTGTCTTTGGTTGCAGCGAGGATAACACATGGGAGCCGGAGGAGAACCTCGACTGCCCGGACCTCATTGCAGAGTTCCTGCAGTCCCAGAAAACCGCCCACGAGAGCGAGAAATCCGAGGGAAGCAAGCGCAAAGCAGAGTCTGACACGGAGGACAAAGGGGAGGAGAGCAAACCAAAGAAGAAGAAGGAGGAGGTGAGGCAGGGGTGGGGATTCTCTGCTCACCTCCCTGGCCCTGAGGGAACGTCAGTCAGCTCTTCTCCTCGGGGGGAGGCAAAACTGTCGCCCGTGGCCGAAGTGCTTTCGCGCAGCGGTAGCTTTGGAAGGAGGCACAAGCGGTTGTCTGAGCGCCTTGTGGATCCAGAGCTGGTTCCGGCACTAAATTGAAGGGCCAGTTCTGGAACAAAAAGGGTGCAGAGCCCCAGCTTCTCCCAGAGAGCCGCCCAGGGGGTGAAACGGGGGGCAGGAGTTGCCTGTTCCCTTCCAGGAGGGGGAACGAGGTGGAGCAGAGAGTCTCCAGCTCGGGGGGCTCACGGCTGCTTGGGAAAAGGGGCAGTAAAAGGCTCTGGAGTCCAGTTTTCATCCCCGGAGCTACCAGAGCGCAGGAGTGTGACCGTCAGGGCCTTGGAGATTGCGTCGTGCTCGTAGCATGGGCAGGGCCACCT
>NW_010233000.1:522-1110 GCF_000690775.1 Eurypyga helias | reverse complement strand
GCATCCGACGCGCAGAGCCGTTCGGAACAGCCGCCAGCGTGTCCTGGTGGCCGGGAACAGGGCTGTGGCTGTCACCCGGCGATGCTACAGGTGGAAACTTGTCTCTTTTCAGTCGGAGAAACCGCGAGGCTTCGCCCGGGGATTTGAGCCAGAGCGAATCATCGGTGCCACGGATTCCAGCGGGGAGCTCATGTTCCTGATGAAGTGGTGAGTGTGTCTTTGTGTCTGTCACTTCTTCGCTTATTCTGTGCCAGAGAGGGAAGGACCTGCGCCTGGGGAGTCCCTGCTACCTGGCATGAAATCTCTCGCGATGGCGCTGCTGCCTGAGGTGACCCTCTGCGCTGAGGCTAACGAGGATGTGAAACGAGCAGGTAGGGCCCGCGGGATTGCGTGACTCTTTAAGATGTGCCCCCGCAGCAGGCGCGAGCTTGGGGAGAAAGAGAGAAAGAGAGAGAGGGGCACGGTGTCGTGGCGCGGGCTGCCGTTTCGGAGGAGAGCCGTCAGGATGACCGCGTCCCCTTCGGCTGTGGCGACACCGGGCCTGTGGCTGGGGCCGGGGGGGGCCAACACAGGCAGGGCGAGGGGGGG
>NW_010233000.1:0-509 GCF_000690775.1 Eurypyga helias | reverse complement strand
AGCCAAACCAGTCAGGCGTAGGTGCGGGAGCCGGTTGCTTTTGCATCGTCTCAGGAGTACGGAGTAGCCAGGGGCAGGGCTGCTCTCCCCATCCCGGACAAGCCCGAGCTGAACTCGACGCCTGAGTTTTTCCCGAGCTCACGTGCCGCCTCTCCCCGCTCCAGAGCCGCGCAGGAAGGGGTCACTCTCCGTTCACTCGCCGCTTCCTGAGTTTTCTCCGGTCTCCGCTCCTCCCGCCTCCCTTCCGCAGCTCCCTAACTTTGCCCCTCTGCTCTGGCCTGTAGGAAGAACTCGGACGAGGCCGACCTGGTCCCTGCCAAGGAAGCCAACATCAAGTGCCCGCAGGTGGTCATCTCGTTCTACGAGGAGAGGTTGACATGGCATTCCTACCCCTCCGAGGACGACGACAAGAAGGAGGACAAGAACTAACCCCCGGCGCCCGCTCTGGCCAGCCTTTGTGTAAAGATCAGAACTGTGGGTTTGAGCAGGAGGGGGAGAAGGCGGCTCTG
>NW_010232999.1:6888-9550 GCF_000690775.1 Eurypyga helias | reverse complement strand
CGACCGCCGACGCCGACGGCCGTTGCCCTGGGCCCGGGCGAGGGGCAAGGGGGAGCGCCCCTCGCCGCCGCTCCTCCCGAGGAACACACCCAGGAAAAGCCCTTAGTAGAGTTCAGTAGATTTTTATTGCTTTTACCAACTTTCCGAAACGTTACAAAAGATAATTTGATTCTAGCAGTAATTAAACCACAAAGGCTGGATCTTTCACGTTAAGGACGAGTCTGACAGTCGTGGTCTCCGTAGAAACTGAACGTCGTTTCTACATGTGGAACAATGTTTCCGTTTGCTTTGGGTTTCATTAACAAAGTAAGAAAACATCATCGTAATTAGAAAAGCAGTCATAAAAAATTCGAACCGTACAGTGTGTAATCACATTTCAAATAATCGGTATTAAAAGACCAAAGTTGTGGTTCAGGCACGGATGCTGAACCCTGGAAGACACCTTTGCACAGGAGCATCAGCAGCAACAGAAAGGAAAGAATTATAAATGATGTGCCGCCAATAAAATCGTTTAGAAAAGTACTGATTTTCAAACTCATTCGTTATTCCAAAGAAACATCAACAGGTACTAAATTCAGTATGAAAGTGTCTTTAGATTAACTTCAATGCCAACGAAGAAGTCCTGTAAGTTTCACTAAAAATGTTACAAAATAAAATCGACTTAAAATTACTAAGTCATTTGCTTTATTTATAGCACTACTTTTCTGCTGACTCAAAGCTGCGTGCCTCTAGCCTTAAAATCTGCAGTAAAATAAGTTACTGTTGGTATAAACAAAGTATTTCACCCATTTGCACTGTACTTGATAATGAATTTGACCTAGATGAGTAATTAAAACATTACTAATCATATAAAGCAAAAAAAAGACTAAAATCACTGTGGTGCTCATCTAACAGACTACATTTGTGAACTGAAACCCACGAACTATGTACAAGACAACCCTTTAAAACAGCGCAGGCTCCGTCCCGTCACCCCGATTTGTTAGAGGTGTATTTTACAGCCTGTCAAACCTGCCTTTGCAAAGGGCACAAATTAGGAACCTACCACATGAAGACAGAGATGCAGGTAAAGCACATGGCAACTCACGGGAGAGCTTTCATTAAATGTACAGAAAATGGCCAAGATGCTGGGTTGGGAGAAAAAAACCCCACCACACTGGGGAACCAATTTCTACACTAAGAGGTTTAGGATGACAAACTTGGCAATTTGGAACATTTCACTGAATAGTCATATAAGATACTATGTTATAGCTGCAAAATTAATCTAGGAAGAAAGTATAATTAACTTGGGCATATGTAAACAGAAAGAAAAATGTGTTATTGTAATACATATGAAAATACGAAGAATGAGTTTTGCAGAATATCATTTAAACACGAGACTGCATTTTAAGTGAAATATTTTAGACGATAATTTAAATGGAGTGGTCAAAATTAAGACCTACACTTTATGTAAACATTCACATTCATAAATAAATTAGAAAAAGAAAAAAGAAAAAAAAAAAAAGAAGAGGGACTTTCCTGAGGTGGCTCTGCAGCCAGATACACAGTAGCACTAAGCTCCATTCCGGGCAACCAAGGCATCTAAAAAAAGTGCAGGGCTGTTTATTTTCCTCCAACTGTTGGAATGGAAATACATTGGGAGGGTTTTTTGTGTTTTTTTTTTTTTTTTGGGTCTTTTTTTTTTTTTTTTAAACAGGGCTTAACACCCCTATGAAAAAAATCAGTGCACAGCAATTACCGCAGCTCTTTTGCATCCAGTAACGCAAAACTTGTACCTACATACAGTAATCTACATCCTCAGCCATTTGACCTTAATACCACGTGTGATTTTTAAAGCGGACTAGGTGTAACATGAGCAGCAAATCACTCAACCATAGATTATCAGTGGGGTTTTACGCACTTTATACCACATCTTCTATTCACATGGGGGGAAAAAAGCGCAAGCGTAACATGCTACTGACCAAGAACACTGGAACTAAAGGTCACTGTAAACTGCTTTGCAAGTCATGGCGTTTCTGGCACTGATTAAAATATCTACACAATTAAAATGAAATACATACTGTGATTAGACTTGCGGGCCTTTGGTTTTGTTTCCTTTCAACTTTACTAGAAAAACACCCACTTCCTGTAATATTGACCAAAACTGAACCCTTCTGATGAAGAAGCCAGATACAAGATGTGTAGCACCAGGCAACCCCGATTCCCAGCATTAAAGAGCTAACAACAACAACAAAAAATTATGAGGCTTACAAGAAGTTTTTGGAAACTGTGGTAGGACTGTGAACACAAGGTATAAAATACTACTGGGGGACTGATAGAAAAGTGATGTAATCTGGATAACGCTTTGTAAACTGCCCAAAATATCTTCCCTCTGATTCAGCAAAAGCTACTTAGTAGTCACAGATGTGGGGTTTTTTTTAATAATGCAGCAAGTTTTGGGAAACCATCTGCTAGTTTCACGGCATCTCGGTTTGTCTAGAGGGAAAACATGGGTATTTTCTGAAAGAGCACATGCTCAAGCTAAGGCTCAAGCTAAGGCACTCTTCTCTAGGGATAAAGGAACACGTATACAGGTCATTACACAGTGTCAGTCAAACGGTAACACTGACCTCACTTGCTTTGCCACTGACCTGAGCCTCTGCTACGACAGCCTGGATTGCATTAT
>NW_010232999.1:0-6861 GCF_000690775.1 Eurypyga helias | reverse complement strand
TTTAAACTGTCTTCTCATAATTCAGCCAAAGGAAAAAAAGAGAAGAAAAAAAAAACCCACAACAACATTAATTACATTTAAAGGGAACAGTAACAGTCCACGTGACTTAAATGCTATTTTTAAAGGTTTCTATTTATTCCCACTGATTGCTTTGCTTTTGTAACTAACAATTATCTTCTCTCCGAGTGACACTTGGCTGAAGAGTACCAAAATTCCACCTCAAGAGGGAACTCTGCCCTCCTCCAGAATCAGCTCCTTTTGCAGCTGGTGAGAATTTTACCACGTGGTCCATGGTGAAACTCCCAAATTTGCCAAGAGCAGAATGAAGCTAACAGCATCTTCTAATTTTAAATGAGCGCAGACTCTAATTAAAGCCATTGTAATACATCCAGAAAGGGCAGCTGGCAAATCAGAATATAAAAAGATCATTTCAGAAATTAAAGCCAAAAAACTAAGGCGTAAGGCAAGAAATGTTAATAAGGGAAACTGCACAGGTAAGTGACCAAGATTTTCATTTATACATAAAATTCTCATTTCAAATATTATAATGCTAAATGCTAGAACTTGAAAAATGTAAGTACAATAAACGCACTGACTGCATCTTTATCAGTGAACCCCAAAAAAATCCCATTTATTTTAATAAATGAATATTTACTTTTTCGATTCATCTTACATGATAAAAATTTATACTAATTAAAATAAATAAAATGTTTAATTAAAAATAAGTTGGTGTGCTATCATATATGCCCTTTACAATGGAGAGGATCAGAACTGTACACACGAATACCACAAGCAATTTGTAATCCATAAAATAATACTGATCATAAACCTATTACAGAATTAAACTACAGCTAATTTAATCAAATACACAATAAATTTAAAAATCAATTAAGCATAAAATATATTTAATAAGGACATAAAATACTCTAACGTTTCAGTCTTAGAGCAGAGTAAATCGGACTCTGAAAAGTCAATGGAAGAATCTAAAAACAGGATCAGAAGAATTCCGGAGTGCTAGCGTGGCCAGTATGTGTAACTTCCTACAGACCAAATTGCTCTCTGTAAATCCAAATTACATTGTGTAAACATGGAGCGTCCAGAATGGCAGATACTAGTTTGGGACTGTAACTACAGTAACTGCACTTATACTGCTACTGGACAACAATGAAAAATCAAGAGTGAATTTTAAAAAAAGTAGAGAACAGTGTAATTATATGTATTTTAAGGATTAGCTAACCACCTGTCTTAGGGCTCTAGGCCACTTCTGTAAAACACCAGAGACAGAATCCCGGAAACACTAGCACGTAGTGGAGACATAAAACACAGTAGTTCTTGTCAACAGCACATTAATATTTGTTCTATGAAATCACAAAAAGGAGTATACCCTGCAAAAACAAGCAGTAATTGTCTGCATGGAAAACAAACTTCTGTTGCACACATTATAAACAGAGGTATGGCAAAATTCTAAGCAATGTGGACCAGTAATCATCAGCAAAAGCTGATTTAACTTTTATGCACATACTGATTATTGAAAATAATACGCATTCATTACAATCTTCCTATTTAAAAATGAAAACAAAATTTCCAATTGAATAAATAGCTGAAGTGTGATTACCACTCACTTGTAGGAAAACCTTCTCCTTACGCAAGCCTATCTACAGTGCCCTAAACGACAGCAGAATTAAATACACGTCACTCCGTAAACTGGAAATCACACTTCCATGGTATAACCTACAGCGATATATACACACACAAATACGCGCGATTCCCCTCTATAAAGATGTTTCAGCATCCACGTATTTCACAACAGGTGAATCTTCCACGTTTATCTTGACACTTTCTGGTTTTTCAGGGCTGTTTGAAAGCAAAGAGGAAAATTTAAGGTTTGGTTCACTTTCGTAAAGGTTAACTTTCAAACATTTTATATTTAACAATGAACATTTAAAGTGTTTATGTAAGGATACTTTTATGGTGATACATTCCTATTACATTCTAGTAATTGTTAAATATTATTCACAAGCTTAGAGAAACCACCAAGATCTCATCTGTAACTACCATTTCCAGTCCCACTGCTTTTATTGATTCTATTGATTTGAAGTTGTTCTGCAAAATACCTTTTGAAAAAACAAACAAATAAAAAACCCAACACAAAACCGTCTAGTTAAAAAAAAAATCAAAAATAACATAACAAACAGTATTATCAATACTGCTTAATTTTTGGGCAGGGAAACTATTTTGTTCACAATACCAGACTGGGAAAATATTTCAGTCTTTTCAAAAAGGGGAATCACCCTTGTAACAAGAATAGAGGGCAGTTACAAAGCTGTCTAAGCATCCATTGAAGGGGAAAACCTCAAAGGCAAGGGGCTGACTGCACCTGAACAACTGACACTCTTAGGACATAGCCACTCAACAGTGGCTTATCCAAGGACAGAGAGGAAGATCCCAAGGTAGTCAGAAGACAGTAGAAGAGAAACTGTAACAGCGTAAGAGGGAGGATTGTCTAGGCACAAATTTTAGAAGAGAGAACACATCTGTGCAGTTCAAAAAAAAAAGTATTAGAAATTCATGCAAAGAGAAACATTCTGGCATTTCTTAGAAAGTAAGTGTACCTGAGCTCCACAGTGTCTATAAAAATATAAGAGAGAGAGTGGCGGGAAAAAGGAAAAGCAATCTGGATCAGTTCAGAAAACAAACAAAATCTAAAAGATATTTTTTTTTAAAAGATAAGATTTTTAAGAAATAACACCAACCCACACATCTCATCTGGAATTCCAAAAGACATTGCTTGCTTCAAACTACATCCTATCAGAAACCTATAAATGTGAAAATAGGAATGCTTACGGAACCGTTTTTACCACAGCACTCAACATTTCTCCGTACTGTCAGATGAAGACTTTTGCACAAAACAACCTTAACGAACTAAGATGAAAAGTTTACTGGGAACTACTTCTGACCGAGCTGTGGTGGCATCTCTAAATCTCTCCAGCACCCACTATACAAAAAACCATAGCAAGTACCTCAAAACAGCAACCAATTCATTGAGTTAAGACTCAAGGAAGCCCTGCCTTCTAACATTTTCCAGACTCACACTATATCAGCTTGCCTCTTGAAAGAGCTAGTTTCTGGCCAATGTTTTTTATTTTCAATTTGTAGTTTTAGCAAGTTCCCTTCTAAAATGCAATTTTTATCCATACTAATCTGAAGTGGGATATGTTATGCAATCGAAGAGAAATGTCTTATAGCAAAATTCTTTTAAAAATAGATGTAATACTGAATATGACCCAAGTATATTAAAAATCATTGCAAACTGGTCAGAAGCCTACCTCTTGTGCTGCATGTAATTCTATACTAGCTTAACCTACCCAGGAAACAGGAAAGTGCAAGATCGAATCATACTAACTTCTAACTGCCTGAAAACCAAATCTAAAAACTTTAGTTCTTTTGGAAAGAGAAATATAAGTCTTCAACTCTCCAAGCCTTATATGCCCAATGACTATCAGGTAACATGCCAGAAACACCCACGAATTCTGTAACAGGTTTCTCAGAACTTAGCATGAAAGAAAACAAACGCTTAAAATACGAGGGTATATTGACACACATACTCTGTTACCTATCTAATGACTTATCTATTCTCCTGGCTACCTAGCTTGCATGGTACTCAACTTTTTAAAAGTGTTTGTAAAAGGTTTAACACATTTATTTAAACATTCTAAAGTGTCTAAATAATATAGACTGAAGATTCAGTGAAAATGGTGTCTGCACTAATGAGTCTCTTTAGCTTTTCCTATTACAATACCACCAAGTTGTCCACTTGTCTCCTTCTTCACACGGGGTTGACCTACCATCTGGGTAAGACGGAGTTTGGAGCAGTGCACATGCTGAATCCATAATAGCTTGGGCGATTATGTATGAACACTCACTCGCCATCAAGTCTTCCAGAGAGATGTAACTTTCAGAATCATAGAAATCACAGAATGGTTTAGGTTGGAAGGGATCTTCAAGATCATCTAGTTCCAACTCCACACAAACTTGATAATTTCATATCTCCGAAACCTGTCTTCCTTTGCCAAATTTGGTTGAAGTGGATCAAACAAAAGATGATGCATGGACAGACTGCAGGATCGCATTAGTCTAGTTTTCTGACTCAATCAGGCCAACTCTCCTCTCATAAAAACTACTAAGCAATAGTTGTACAGTGATGGAAGTGTCCACAGATACCAGTCCCTATAAATTACAGGCCTTTCAGGAAGTTGGAGATGCTCTATATGAATATTCAGGATTTGGTTTGTTCCCCTTGACCAATTCAGCCAGACAAGGAAGAAACTAGGACAGAATAGCAGAATGAGTCATCGCACACAGACTTCCTTGTTTGATGGGGAGCTCACTGAGAAAGAGGCTCCTGGCCACCACAGAAGATGCACGTCAGCTTACAGGAAATGTTCATAGCACCAAGGACTCCTAATCTGTTCAGCACTTCATTCAAGTGTATTCTATATCCAATGAAGATAACACATGAGCCAATTTTCAGAATTTAAAAATGAGCTGGAGAAAAAAAACCAATCAACCAACCAACCCACCCACACAGGGGTCAGATCCTAGGGCAGCATAAAGTAACAATGAAAGTGCTGGACTTACCTTTTATTCTCACAGGCATTTGTAACGTTCAAGATCAAACAATTCCCACGCTCACATACAATCTAGCAAATCTTAAGCCCATCAGAGTAGCATACAGTTGTAGTAAGCAAATAAAGAGTAACTTTGAAACCGTAATAAAACATTCCATAAAATAATCAGAATTCCTTATAGAAATTATTTAACTTCAGAGTAAAGAGCAAAAATTAAGTTCCTCCAAAGTAAAAAATTCAGTGCAGATTTACAAGCCACGTACACTAATTTTTTGGAGATACACTTCAAGAAATACAAGTACAGCTATTAGCTGCTAATCACAAGACCATAGTTAGAAAACGCGTGAGTAATTATAGCTACCTCAGGTTAGCTCTGGTTACTTTGGCATTCTCAGTACTCATGGCAAGAGCCTTCCACTGTGCAGTTTTGGCCATTTCGTCTGATATGTTTACAACTGAGGGATCAATGCTAAAGAACAAACATACTTTGTGGTTAGTATTCAATACCTTGCAACAGCATTATCCTCATTGTCACTCATCATTTACATCAGTTGTGCCTTCTTTCAATATTTACACAGCCACAAGTTGGGGTCATCTCTTACAAATGTACTTCCACAAAAATTTGAAAATTTAACTCACTAGCACTGCCTTAGTCACACAGCCTCTTAAGAGTTTTTCACATAGATATCACTAAGACATGGAGAATATTTGAGAGATCTTTCATTTCTAAATTACCTGTAACTTCCGAAAATTATTTTGCATGCTCAGAAATAATTAAATGAATCACTCTGTTCTGCTAAGGTTTTCATAAATCAGAATTACTTTGGTTTTAAGAAATAATTAAGGGCAAAAAAGCAGATGTTAATAACACCTTTAAATCTTAACTGTGTTACCAGTTTCAAACTAGAAAAATATAGAATTCCCGATATCCAGACAGATTTCAAGCTGGTTTTTTTCCTGCAGAGCCTTACTAGACATTTTTCAAGGATTCTGCCACCATCCCCACAACTCCTGCAGAACATAAGTTCCCCCTCACAGACAGTAAGCTTTCAAAACCTATTTCCCCCTTTGCCCTGCACACATTTATATGTACAGCAGACTTAAGTGTTGTCTGTAGATTATTTTCTTTTCTGTTCCACAGTTAAGCTTCAGAACCTACCCCAGGGCATCCGCAATAATTCTTCAAATTGCATAGACATCTCTCAAAGCCATTTTTCCTCAGGAATCCCCATAAGATACCAGACAGTGATAACTGATAGTAAACACACATGCACACGGTTGATGAAATAATAGTTCCACAGTGAGAGCAATTAGCAACTCAAGTTTTTTTTTAGAAAAGCTTTACCATTTTCATTTGAGTTGCTAAAGTCCGATTAAGCCTGCTCTTAGAGTAGACAACAGCACTCAATAGGAATATCCGTCTAATCCAAAAATCCGCTCGTTCCCAATTCAAATCAGGGTAGGCCTTCATCCATAGGAAAGCCCACTTTTAACCAAGGAACCCTTAGTATTAGAGAGGCAAAAACCAGCTAGCAAGCTGTTTGTCTGTCACATCTTGCAGGTGCGTTGAGCAGTTGCAGAATACCTGACAACTAAGCTGAACACATGCCCAGTAAGGGAGATACCGAGACAAAACACCTTTCAGTGCTGAAGGAACTCTGTATCAGTGAAATTCCAGCTCTTCCTTTTCTGGAAGACAACCAGCAACCCCATGCTCAAATTTACTTTCAGAAAATGACCTTTTAAAGTAAAAACATCTGCCCGTAAAAAGTCTTTTTCATATCACAGAAATTATAGACTTAACTCTCACTTAAATGATCTAAAGAACTGCACACTTAGACCTCTGAAAAATCCAAGTGGCTGGTAAACGCATGGCTCAACTGATGCTATTAGTTGCTTAATACTTGGCATTTCATGCACAGTAACACACAAGTATTCCACAAAAACTGACCAAGGAGCCTTCTTCACCTTGAGTACAGCTGGTCGAAATTGAGTCATCTGATCTGTTCAAGATGGTCATGTAAATTTATAATTAAGATGCAGCTTTAAAGAACAATGTAACAATGTGTGGGGGGAAATTAATTTGACTCTTAGACCACCAACTTAATGCAGCTTTAAAGAACAATGTAACAAAAATGCTACTATAGCCCCATGAAATATACCTTCGCATTTCCTAATCACAGCTGAGTTACAAGTGTGTGTGTGTGTGGGGAAATTAATTTGACTCTTAGAC
>NW_010232998.1:617-33071 GCF_000690775.1 Eurypyga helias | reverse complement strand
GGCAACTCCCGCGCGATTCAGCCTCTCGCGAGAGCTGCCGTCTCGGGACGGCTCCCTCCGCTCCACCTCGGCGTTCCCGGGCACCGGGAGGAGCAGGCAGCCTCCGTCTGGCGCTCAGATGGGGCCTGCTTGCTGGGCTCGTCGCCGGCTTTTATTACAAAATGCAGGTCTTAAGAACCTAACATTTATGTTCCACACCATTAACAGTGTATGATTAAAAAATCGTTCCAAAAGCATTCATTGTCACAGAAATTAGACTCAGAAAAAAGATGGTCGTTTTACAGCCATGGGGTGGGCAAAGCACAACGGTCAAACCACCTGCTGAGCTTTTCTCTTTAAGGAGAGAGAGAAAATGTGCAGTCTCACTGAATGCTCTACAGCAGTAGTAAAAAAAAATAAGGCAGAAAAGAGGAATCATGCAGGGAAAATGATGACCAAATCAATCCTTTGACCCATCCCTGAGCTGCCTCAGGAGTCCCAGGTAGTCCTAAACGCCAGCCCCTCATCAGAAGAAACAAGACGGTCTAGGCCCACAGTGCACAGAAGCCTACCTGCTGCTCCCAGGTAAGACAGTGGGAACCGACCTCCCCAAGGCAAAGTGGGTGGCAGTCTGATGGGGCCGCCGTCCTGAGGCAGCTTTGCCGCACAACACCTCTTTTCTGTGGTGGATAGCTGCGTGCATCAAGGACGAACGCACCCCGTGCCTTGGAAGTCTGATGGGGAAGGTGCAGATATTTGGAGTTACACGCATCTTGAAAGCCTGAACATGTAAAATGTTAGTGACAAGTCCAAAATGTACACGTCTTAAGATCCGGTATTCAGTGCACAACTGCATTCAAAGGAGAAGGAGTTCAGCGATTTTGGTCATGGACGTTCGTGTACTTAGCACACAGCAGCAGCTGGTGCTGTGAGGTGCCCGTACTGTCCCTTGCTATTCATGCTGCTAAAATGCATTCCAGCACACAGGCTCCCCATGAGGACACACACGCCATTCGAAGCACCGTGCAAGACTGCAGGCTGTGGTTTAGAAGGGCAAGAGAGAGCCTCTGTGGGCCCCATGCCATAGGATGAATTTCGTCCTGGATGGTAAACACATTTTTGAACAGAAAGCATCTGCATTTTATACTGAGCTGGTGACAGGGTTTCTGCTAACTGCTTGGACAGATGTAACTGTCACTGTCAGGCAAAATATGGAAGCTATAATGAAAGCTGGATATATCTGCAAAAGACAGAAATAATCCCAAACTCAAGCAATAGCTGTTCCATATTACGAGCATCTAGCATCGATTAATATTTATCTGCTGCTTCTGTCTACAGATGTTTAAATTATCCTCATGCTAACAGGAAACCTCTCCGTATGAACAGTATGTCCATCAGGGAGGAAAAAGATTCACAGTAACTCTGCACAGGTCATAGGATTTTTTACTAAGTACATTTTTGACAGGTTGAAGATGAATTGGCTCGAGCACCTGGTTATGTCATTCCTACGCTGTGCATTTAGTTTGGTGTATTCACAGAAATTAAGACAGAAAAGGCATTGCAAGATAATATTTTAAGATGCAAGGTATCATATCTATGCAGGAAATTAGAAATGATACTGTAAGGTACAGAATCAGGGTAAACTGTTATAATCTTTTCCCAAAATAAATTGCTGATGCCAAGACAGTGTTTTCTTTCAGCTGTTATGAAGAGAACAGTAGTTTAGAAATCAGAGAGAACACAATGATTTTTCACTTCTTATGTGGCTTCATGTGAGCAAATTAAAAACTATAGTAGGACATTCATCTTAGAGGAAATCCAGATTAGCCCTATGGTAACATCATAGTCTCAGTAGCAGAGTGGATGTGTGTGTTGCTCACATCTATAATCATTAAATCTTCTAAGTCAGTGTCAGCAGTAAATACTTTGCCTTAAACCATACAAATTACCACAAGGTTCTGGCTTTTACTGGCTTTCAGTTGGGCACTGTGAACTCAGGAACAATGCACCACCAGCTTACCAGGGGACAGGCAGTTCTAATAGTGAAGCACATCATATTCCAGTTCTCATGTGAAACAATGTATTAGGGTTTGCTAAGAAATTCACATTTTGTGTGTAATGGGAATATATGGGAAAAAGGAATATTTTGTGGGTTCTGTACAAAAAACCTGACAGAAAGTACCTGAAACAGTTTGCATTTCAGCAGAAGTCTCAAAAAGAACTCAGATCTGCAGAAAATATTTGATACCAAGAATTTAAGAAGACTAGAAATGGAATTAGACATTGATTTGGAAGTCAGAATATACAGACTTTTCATAAAAACAAATACTTTGCAGAAAATGTTAAACTTTGCATTTTAATAAAGCTTTAACTATTGGAATCAAAATTATTATCTGACTGGAGGCAAAAGTATCATATCTTTCTGCTGGGTGATTTTTGCCTCTTTTGGTTCTGTCTACTGAGACACTTGTTCTGGACAGATATTGGTGTTCACCTATGTGACACTTCATACATTTCCATGAAACTGAATTCCTCAGTGATTTAAGTGGTAGCAAACCCAAATTTCAGGTCGTTGCCACATCAGCTTCAAAATAATTTATCTTAAAATTTAAATAAAATGTCTTTCTTTGCAGAAAGTTAAAGACATGCAAGAAAACTATGCAGAGCATGTTTTATATGGTGGCTCTGGAGATAAAATAATGCTGGTTTTCAGCAACATCTATTTTAAGACCATATTAATCTGCATTTAAGTTCTTAGGAGTAAATAGGTTGTCTCACGTTGCTCATTCATATGTTTGTTTTAAATCTGAGAACTCAGGAGAACAAGTTTGTGTTTCAAACACAACAGAAAACAAATCTGGTGTTGTAAAACCCCTCACTTTTCACTTGTTCTGTAAGCCATCAAAACAAACCGTAACTTTTCAGAAGTTCTGTGTTAAGGTTCTGCCTTAACTGCCTTCTGTTAAGGTTCACAGAAAACCTGACCTCAAGAACTGCCCTGCTATTCTTTCTACAATTTCACTGTTTATCATACAAATTGGGTACGTGTGTCTATTCAGTGAATAAATTGATGAAAAGAAGCTGTGAAATTGTCAGATTTCAAGTTTGTGTCACACAGTCTGAGTGGAGACCTGGTGAGAGAAGTGGGGTGCCCTTTTCTTATATAATGCCGACAGTCAGGTTGTACATGCCACTTGGTTCATTTTCATATGACGAGAAGACTCTCCTCGTCATCAGTGAGACCATTCATCGGACCTACATGAAGTCCCGAGAGCTGCAGCTTCCTCAGCTTCTGTACAGAGCAAGGTACTATTCTTTAAAGGCATCTCTTCATGGTTTCAGCTGTAATCACTTGATAATATGCTTTCTATTTCTATTTGCACCAGGCTATTTCAGACAAATTATGAGTCTGGGGATTATGGAAAACTAATGTTTCCCAGTATTTCACAATACCTTAAGTTCCTAGGTTACATATTTTTTTATTCATATGGGAAAAATTAAAATGTTTAGTTTTAAGATTTGTATTTTTAATTAGCTTAGAAGAAATTTTCAAATATGAAATGTTATAACACAGTTTATTATGTAGTAAGCACATGTATGTGTGCTATTATGGACTAAGCACATACATAGAAAGAGAAAGTGAGTGGTTGAGAAAATCACTATTTAAAAAAAACCCAAATTACTAATTTTGATACATCCATAGTCAGTTGTTCTGCTTGAGATGCCTAAAAAAGATCTCCTTATGAGATCTTAAAAATCTTTGTTCCAAAGCAGACTTTTAAGGAAGTCAATTAAAATCATTGCTATTGGCTTTGCAAATAAAGACATTATTTAATGATATCAATATTTATATCCACAGATAACCCAGATGTACAAAATTGAGATTCAGAACCGCCGTCATCAGAGTTTGAAGTGGGATCTGGATTTTAATCTGACCCATTACTGACACACCAACAGTCAACCTCCAATTTCAGATTCTATCACTCCCCTGCCAATATTGTTGTGTTTGACTCCTTCCCACTAGAATTCCATGGAATTACGTGGGAATTGTGATGCTGTTAAAGCCTACAGGCCAAGTCTTAAACTTGAGCTATACAGCGTTAGGGAAAGTTCAAGGATTTAGCATCTCTTAGATCCTACAGATGGAAATGGTACTATGATAGTGTTTGTATGAAAAAGTGTAACACTGAATAGATGCAAGGAGTTTTAGGTCAAAAGAGAATATATATGAATGAAATGAGCCTAAAACATGACCAAAATGTTATTTATATAAGGGGAGGAATAATGCAATTGTAGAATGAGTTAAAATTAGCCCATGCTAAGTCTTAACATAGCAATGAAGTGAAATAAATTAGGATTGTTCCAACACTATTCTAATTCTTTACCAAAGCCTTACATTGTGTCACACAGAGGTTCTGAGAAGCACAGGCACCTGTAATACTGATTCTCAACACGTCCTAACAAGTCAACTTGAAACTTCTGTGAACTAACTAAGAATTAGGTCTTTTCAGTGATGTATGTAGCTTGCAGAAGAGATCGCAGCTCAACCTGAGGCATTCTAGGTGGCAGAAATTCAATCCTAAAACCCCATGAATGACTTTCTAGCACTTCCAACAGAAGTGTGCACAAGCCAACAGTTATGAAAAAGTCAAGCCATCAGTATGTAGGCATTCCTTAAGGAACACAGCACGTAAGAGTCTTCATCTTCTGTGCTACTATAGGGAAGTAGAGATTTGACTCAAATGTAAGCTCCACCTAGGCCACTGCTGCCTGAAATCCATTGCCTTTAGCAATTCTCACAGTCCCTGTGATTCCTTTCCTTGCTTTTGTTTTACAATGAATCTTTTCACTAGTAAGATTTAAGACTGCAAATTTCTGAGCTGGAATCAGAGTAACAGCCAATCAGTGGAGAAACTGCCTGCTTTGCTTCCAAGTCCATAAACGATGTTTTACCTGGTCATGTACCAATGATTCTGGAAGCAAGAGAGAAAGATTAAGAAAGGGATTTTCAGAAAACATTACATTTTATAACCTTTTTTTTTTTTGTATCACAAAATCAAGGAATCCTGCTTTGCTTTTCCTGATCAAGAGAGGTAGAGACCATCACAAGCTCTAAGGATTGCAGGTTCAGCCATTTCTAAGGTGAATGGTTGCCTTTAAAGACATTGTCAAATCAACAAGTGTGTCAGCTTGCCCACCGAGACTGAGTGTTACACAAACTGAAAAGAGATCCTGTGCCTCGTGTATCTGAATGTCCCACAGGTACATGAATGCACCACACACATGAAGGCCTCAGAACACAGTATGTTGGATAAAATGATAATAGTTACACAAATGAAGAATTAACAGGTTGACTTTGAGACCCTGTATCTCAGTTAATCAGTGCAAAATACAGCACCATGGGTGTGAGAACTTGAAATATCATCCTCCTCTTACAAATGAGACCAAGGGCATGATGCTGGCGAATGGTATCTGGCAATAAGTGAAAAAGAACAACCTAAACTGCCTTGGGCTTTCCTACATCACCCTGGATCAACCTACTGATTGCTCCCTACCCTTTCCACTTCACACGTGTACAGACTTCCCTGGACCCTACTTGAATTCCTTTATGGTGCACATGGATGGTGCTGCCTAGTGAGTGGTTTGCAGTCCCTGTTCTGACCGCTGCACAGCCATAAATTTCTGTGGGAACAGTGACAAGGATTTGAGAATCACATCCCTTATAGGTACAGGAAATAATACATGACTAGAAATTACTGTCAAGGCCCAGGCAACATACGCTGCCACTTCTTTTTGCTGATTTTTAAATAACTGCTCTAGTTACAAATGTTGAATAATTTGCCCATTTGTCTTGAAATTAGGACAATAACTACTGTAAAAAAGAAGGGAGGGGGGAGATAAAAGGTAGTTCTCTCTTGCTTCCTAACTTTCTGTAAACTTCTGCTTGTAAATGGCCGTATTTCTAATTTATGCTAAAATCACAGAACTTGGAAACTACGATGATCTCAGCTACTGATTCTGGGCTTGTACTTGACAACAACATTCCACACAACCAGTCACTCTCAACATCTCGTCAGCACACTGCCACCTTCGGAAAAGTGTGGTGACTCTGAGAGCTGTGGCCTCCCATTCCCACCTGACACACACCTTCACAAAGTACATTCTTTCTTGCTGAGCCCCACCTGAAACCAAGGGGATGTCAGCTACAAGTGCATTTATGCAGGCAGTTCATGACCGTCAACAGTGCACAGACCAAAGCTTCTGTTGGAAACCTCTTTTGGTCGCAAACCTCTTTTTAACAACACTGTAAATTGTACGGCCCAGCAGGGAGCCATTTCACCAAGAGGACACGGTCTAGTAATCTACAGTAACTGATTAACTGGATCCAAATCCAGCTGCCGGCTTCAGCTTGGATTTACATTCCCATACTGGAGTTTGTTGACTGGGGAGTGGTGCTGGTTCAGAACAGATGTCGTTCATTATGAATGCCAGAAAGGTAAGGAGTGTACTCTGAGCCACAGGGAAACGCTTCTTTTCCATATGCCATTTGTACTTGGAGAGGTAAAACATGTGGGGTTGGTCACCACCACCAACCGAGTTTAATGTGTGTATGGTGTTAGCACTCTTTTAACATTTTGTGTCAATTCTGCAGAATGTCATTTCTTTCACTCAGATTTTGGGAGATGAACCTTCCCAGTTGTCCTAATTTAGTTCTTTTAAGACCAGGAAGGTAACAAAATATCTTCTCTCATGAAAGCACAATGATCTCTCATAACAGAACAACTTGACCATGATTTAAAGAACCCAGAAAGGGTTTTTTGTCAGACTGGTGAGTTCCATTCAGAAGCTATGGCTTTTTTTATAGCTTTCTCCAGGAACAGCACAAAACTAGTTGTCTCTTGTGTCAGTAGCGTGCTGACTTACCTTTTCAATAACAAATTGTTTCAACCTCTGGCCTATGTGAATGTGCCATTTCAGGATGCACTAGGCCGACTGAGGCTTTGCAGCAATACATGGGCAAAGAAATACTGTCTGCTTAGTCCTGTTAACTGGCACTTCAAGGCTGCTTTCTCTTCCCCAAGCCATCAGTAGATTTATCTTCTGTCCTGCCATAGCTCACGCAGAAGGCACATTTCCTACAAATCTCTTCCACAGCCCCTCTGACATGGGGACAGTCTGGGAGAACTGGGGGGTTCAACCTGGAGAAGGGAAGGCTCTGAGGAGACCTTAGAACCCCTTCCAGTGCCTGGGGGGGCTACAAGATGATCTTTAAGGTCCCTTCCTATGATTCTATGATTTGCCAGCTCTCACACAATCCAAATAGCAGTGCTGTGACTGTGCATCTGGTCACAGCTCACAGAAAAAATGTGATCAAGAGGCCCTCCCTGCCTTCTTGAATTGCTCCTCCCACGAGCACACAGAGTGCTTTGAAATAGTGCATTATTGGTGAGATACTGTTTCCCTTTCTGGTTTTACTGAGTTACATAATATTTCCCCTTTTTAAAAAAAGTAACAATAAATCACACACTAATACGAACTTTAGGATCCTGTGGAAGAGTTTCTAATGTTCCTGGATGTCAGCCATATAGATTTGCAATTTCTAGCTCTTTTCTTCACCACCCTTTAAAAACCGAAATTAAATTGTGCACTATAAATCATGCAACTTAGGACCTAACAAAGGGATTACATGCAGCATGAGGAAACTCCCTCTGCAGCCTTTCTTTTTCTCCCTACATCCTCTACATCTTTTTCTGAGGAGCTTGCAAGACTCTACATTATGCAACTGTATATTTTTTTTCTAATCAGTACTTGTCCTTCCAAAACACGCAATTATTTCCAGACAACACCAAGCTGCAAAATCATAACTTAGGGCTGAATCTTCTATGAAAGTCATGTGAGGACAGGAAGATGAATCAGGAGCTAAGCAAACTTGCTTTGTGTTTGCGTTTTGAACTCGAGACTCATTCTATTCCAATATATTTGGAATATCAGGCTTCCTGTAGTTTTAAAAAGATGCAGACTTTGGGATAACAATGCAGGTATCACCTGGGTGGGTGTATTAATCAGCTTACCTGGCTTACCTCCACATCAGGGTGCATGCTGAGCAAAGCAAACTGTCAAGGATGCAGTATGGTAGGGTTCATTTCAGCGTGAAATGGCGGGGTGCCTTACAGTCGATGCTGGTTTTTTAGAACACATTAACGTTTCCACATCAACCAGGCAGACTGAAAGGCCTGAGTATGAGGCAGTACAACGTTTTTGTTAGAAAATTTTTCCAGGGAGTGAATTTGCAGAAACCACTTATTCTATAAAGCATCCTGAGAGAGAAAGTAACCAAATATATTTTCAAAGACAAGAAGGAGAAAACATCCTACTGCAGTAACAGGAGTTGAGGACCCAAATAGTAAGTCTCAGGTTTGGGGCTGTGAGTTTTTCTAATCTGATGTGAAAATCTGCCATCAGCAGTCACCAGCTGACCCCGTGAGGCCTGGTTTCGCATGTTGCTATTAACACATGACGTAGAGAAATATTTTGTGTTTGTGATACACTTTCTGTTTTAAAGAAGCCACGCAAACAGACTAGGATGTGCTGCTTGCCTTTGTTATCTGCACATGAAGAGAAGTTCTGAAGTGTCAAATCAAAGCAGGTATTCCTGAAACAAAAAGGAAGTAATTCTCTGCCTGCTATTTATCAACACCAATGCTCAAGGTTTAGTGAGCACAACACAAAATAAACACACTGCAGTAATGGAAGAGAAAAATCTTGCTTCCTCAATTCTTCCTTATTAGGGAAACAATCTGCATGACTCAGTAAGCTGCCATCATTCCAAAAATGTGACAATTCTGAGCCCATGGGATGTGATGCCCATTCCTCAAACATCCACCAGAGAGGAGACAGTGAAAGAAGCACGGTAGCATATGTAAACCTCATATTTTATGTAACTGTTATTTATAGAGCTGAGAATAGTCTGCACTTATAAGCTGAGTGCCCTGAAGTTAAACAGCCCTGAGTGACAAATGCTGGAATGTGGATCCCTTTGGTTTGCAAAGGAGTTGAGAAATCAATGTAGAGGTTAAAAAACCCAAAAACCTCAAGCAACTTAGAGCTTTAGCATGCATAATAAAGAGTAGGACCCATGCTTTATTGTAAAGCCAGATATTGCAGTTGTACTTAGAAGCAGATTTAAACATATATAAGGGGTGGTTTGGGATAAATGCTTGATGGGTGACTTACTACAGTCTAACTGTCATTTCTAACATGCTGGCAGGTAGAGCAGCCAGGTGCACTGTTCTGCATCATTCCTGAAGATACCAGTCATGATTCTGGTACAGGTAGGCCTCCTGCTACTCCGGCCACATCAGCAGGATTTGGTATTGTGTTGGTAGATACGTAACTGTACCCTTCCTCTGGTATAAGGCTGTTTTGTCCATGGGGACTCCAGCAGCCTATAGACTCTTCCTACAGCTTCTCACACCCAAGGTAATTTGAAGGAAAAAATATTACACCAGTACTTTTTAGATTTCTACTTCCACAAAAATAAAGCCCCACACTGTAGAAAAATCAATGCGTTTCTGAACATATATTCGGATATAAATTCAGTTATAATTCAGTAATTCAGATATATGAAAATGTTCAGAAAAATATTTCCTATGTCATCTTTTACTATGTGTGCTCCAAGGGCTGATTCTCTTTATATGGCATTACACCTCCGAGACAAGAGAGAAATTCGAGATGAGAAAAAGATGATGTGATAGTAATACATGCTTGATAAGGTTTTCACTGTCACATACACCATGAATGACTGTCCAAACAAACATTTGTTTTGCAGCCACAAAAAGGCTCTTTGTTTACGCTTTCTAAGATGTAAAGCTTAACTGTAAGCCCTACTTTAAGCCAAAGTCCATAAATGGTTTATAGACGGACCATGACAGGGTTATCTATACTGCATAAGGACATAAATGTCTGCTAGCAACTTTGAAAGAGTTGTGAATGGGTGGTTTAGGTCACTTAAAGAACTGCTGTCAAAGGAATTAGCACAAGTGGTTTTAATGTGCTGATGTAAAAGTGCGGCTTTATTGGAGTTCAGTGTAATAACTCACTCTGTTACCTTATGGCACAGTCATTTAACTGTGATTCGGAACTACCACGGCACAAATCAAAGTTATCCTGCTACAGGGTTATGTGTGATATCGGTCACATACCAAAGCTCTGCCATCAGTAAAAGGTCTCTCTGCCTCAAGGAGCATCAAGTGGACATCACCACCATGCAGCCACGCTGCCCAACAGAGAGAGCTCAAAGGAGGCTCACTTAGGCTGTCCTATCTATGGGATAAAGTGTTTGGCTTACAGTCAAATTAGATGTGATGGGAAAGTTATGCGTGAGACTCCTCATACCCACAAGTGTCTTTGTTCCTTGAAAAATTACTCTCGGAGAAGGTTCTCCCTGTTCATATGTTGATTGCATGATCGATGTTCCAAGCTCATGTGCATCCATGCTCACTGTGTCACGCTGCTCCTTTGTGGGTTTTCAGAGAACAGGCGGGAAATAGAGGAGTTCTTGGCCCAGCTACAGCTCAGGCCTTTACTCCTTTTCTAAGGGGTCATGTGCATCCATCACACTCCAGCCCATGGCAACAGTCAATCCACTTTATCCAGAGTGTTAGTGTGGTTACCTCTTACCTGTATGTCACAATCATGTAGTGCATTGCACATCAGTGCTAAGAGCCCAATTATCTGATAAGCTGTTTAATGTGTCAGAATTAATGCCAGTTATACCCAATTTCACACATGGACTCAGCTGATTGTGTACATGCTGGATTGACATAATTTATTTCACCTTTTGTCAAACATTGATATATAAAATTATTATAAGCAGTTAAACATAAGAAGTTAAAACTAACGAAACTACAATTGGATGCAGCATTAAATTAAAAATTCCAGTTGCTCTTGGTGACCATCCAGGAATAGTTTCCTACCAGTGATGTTCTCCATGTTTCTTCACTCTTTGTAGGACATGGGGTTTCTTCTCTGTACCATGATGGATGGTAATCAGGGTTCTTTGTCCACTGCTCTGAATTCATTTTAGCAATTGACTTAGGGCACCACGTTACGACAGTTTTCCTCCATTTGTCCAATAGGAATAGACAATAAATCTTGACACAATGTGTAGTTAGAACGTAGCAATTGTTGGGTTATTATTTGAGTGAGTTATTATTTGCCTCTATGGTGGTGTTGTCTAGAAATACAGAATCGCAAAGGGTTCTTGTACAAACACATCTATTTCCAATGGACACAAGTACCATTTCAGGTGCTCCATCAAGATGTATTTCAAAACGACGAACATTTTGCTCAGTGTCAAGAAAAATGTCTTGGGCCTTATTGGTATTGCTTCCACAAATAAATCCCTGTTGTTCCCACACAACACGTGCATCAACACCGACAGTTTGCCATTGTTTCCCATTTCATTGGGCCCATACTCCATGTTCTAATGGATAGGAAGCAGTTCCATTATGATTCAATCCAATCACAATGTTGGGTATAAGGTGTGTGCTGCAGCACTGCATATTGTCAGAACAAAAGCTGCAGTTTTACAGATGGTGGGGTCATAAGTGAAGTTAAATAGATACCACCAAGATTGGAAATCCTTTTGGAATTGTATGAAATTATCCCAAATTACCTTTCAAATCTAAGTGGGCGTGGTGCCTTCATGGCCTTTCCTTATAATTGTTGTTACAGGAGGTTGCACCCACAACTGAGAAACATGTGTGGTACAGAACATACCACGGTTACTATGTTGATTAGCATGAATAAAAGAATTGGCAGCCTCTACCCTGGGGGTCGGGCCTGTTGATGTGTGAACTGAATCTGGTCCATGCTGACAATAATTGCTCCCACAAAAAGGATAAGCAATCCTCTGATGGTTGACCCCATCTCAAAGGGAGGTGTGCTTGTATCATTCCCGGTATCATTCCTAGAGAGAAAACAATACAACGCTTAGCGGGCTTTTTCTGGATGGGTTACCCCTTACTGGCTCAGCTTGTTTACCTGCTTGGACTAAAGACAAAGTCCCTTTTCCCACCCGGGAAACCTCTGTTTTGTCTCTTTAAATGCAGTCAAGCTAAGCATTAAAGGCCTTTTTGCTCAATTGGTCCAGTCTGGAATAGATTGCAGTAAGCATGATGTTCTGCAAAGCCCCATTCCACTCTAATAAAAGGTTGTGGGGAGTTTTGCCTGCCTCTTTGTGGCCTGCCTTCCATTTCCACTGCTTTCTCTTTTGTAGAAGTCTGTATTGTGGGTGAGCAATGACAGAACATCCAGGCACATGTTTCCTTTAGCATCCTAAGCATCCATAAGAGGTTGTAATTCTTTCCTAGATTGGGGCATCTGCAAATTGTCTCTTTTACTTACGGTGTCCCATGGAATTGTTGCAATACCTGCAATCCACCAAGTACCTAAAAATTTTACTTCTCTTCTTGGTTTATGATATTTTTCAGGTGGGATCTCAACTTCTGCTTTATATAGTGCTTGCTACGCTGCTGAAAGTGATTTACAACTTAAGATCTGTAATGCATACGAAGGAAGAAAGCTGTAACTAAAGAAAAGAGCCAGTTCTTGTTCCTGCTTTCTGCAACCATGTGTGAAAGACGGCCCTAGTGCAGCATCACCATTTGTAAGCTCTGTAATTATGCCAGTTTCCAGTGAGCACCTCCAACCAAGTCCCTTCTTTATTTTCACCCCTGAGACCTGAGCTGGGTGATACCTCTTTGGAAAAAAACACACATTTCATCTATTTGTTCTCCTCTGCTGTTCTTATAGTCCTCAAAAACTGAAATAGTCATCTTTATATTCATGAGCCCACCTTGTTCTAAGGACTTGAAACTTCTAATTTCTGCAGTGCTACACCTGGACTGCAAAGATGAGCCAACTAATGTATAACCAAATATGCAAATACTGCAGAAAACTTCCTTTGAAACTCAGAATTTCAGAGTAGTCAACACTATGCAATGCTGATGTGGTATGTCTGGATTTATAGTGGCCCAAACACAAGAACGCTCATCCCAGAACAAAAACCTGGAATGTAAGACAAAAGAAAAATCTGGACAGCATCATAAATCTTTGCAAGATATTTTCACAGAAGTCTCTTTCTAAAGAAAGTTTTCTGAACCCAGTGTTGCAACTCTTATTTTGATGTTGCAATTTTTAAAAATGAAAGCTGAAGGACAGAAACCTTTGTGTGAAATGGGATGTCTTGAAATGAATGACTAGTTCTTACTGAAAATAAGCAGTATTTGAGTGCGACCCACAGTTCCTGTAGCTCAAGGTTGGAATAAGAGATGTCCTTGGATGAGATGTTATTTCTTTTGCTCTCAGGACGTCTTTCATAATGCCAAATTTCAAATCTCAATGGTATTTGCTAAAAGGATGATTTTTGCTTTAAGAACATGTTAGCATGACCTGTGCCATTTAATGCTTATCATTGGCAGCTTATTTCCTTTCGACTTTCATGGGAGCGTAGTGTCACCATTGCACTTTTCTCTGTCCTTCACCTCTGAGAAAGTTATTGACACTCAGGCATTTAATAGTGTCATTTCTAGGTTATCTGTAAGTTTTACATAGGGAACATATGTATCCTCAACCTGATATGAGAAACAATTTAAAACTTCTACCTTGCCAGCCTCCTGCTGACCTCAGTTTCCTCAGCCAGCTGAGACTCCTTTAGCCTTACCTTTACTTTTCTCAGAGAGCTGAGCTGCTGTGAGGCTTGCATGTAATGAAAAGACAGATCTTAAATATAGGGTGGGTACATACTGCTTAAAATACTGTATTTGTCTGTTAACAGAAGTCACTAGCATTATCATGAAGTGTTTCAGCATTAGCTTCCACTTGTACTCCAGTTACCAGGGGTATGAAATCTGATGTATACGGCCACTTTAACTACTGGAATTTCTACAGCGTTGTGGTGGGCTGAAAATCCTTAGAACGTTGCCTTCTTGATATTTCGCAGGGTCGGGCATTCATCCACTGCACTCAGTAGCCGCTTATGCAGAGTATGGCACAGAAACTGTCAGCTGCTTCAGGCAGTAACTGGGCTGATGAAAATGGAATGCTTGCAACTGCAGGTGAACATAGTATATTCTTCCCTGGCTGAGAAGTAGACAAAAGACTGTGTTATGTAAAGTGTTCACAAACCTAAAACAAGTTACACTGCATAAGCTCCAGGCTCAGCAGGGCAGAAATCAATGCTCAGATTCGTCACACTGAAAACAACAAAGATCATTTTACTGTGTTATGGGTGGATGCTGAACACTCTTTTTGATGTCTCAAAGTTTCAAAAGTGTGACTTACAGCGAAAAAACCCAAACCCCAAGAGCTGAATACAAATTTGTATTGTTTTCATGGCAAATCTGGATGAACCTCTCAGGAGCTACTGTGCCTTAATGCCTTAAATCCCAGGCGTCTTGCTTCTCCTGCGTGGAAGGCAGGCACATTTGTCATTTTTCCTGGAATTTTTGCCAGTCTAGGAAGTTCTTAGTTTTTCACACCAAATACTAAGAAACTGCACTTTGGTGCTAAATCTGTGTACTCTGAAATAGCTGGCACCCTTAGGAGATGCATTGTTCCCTGCGTGAATCCCAGCTAGTGTGTATAACTAAATGATATTTAAACAAATACGGTGTCGCTAGCCATTTCCAATTCCAAGGCTAGAACATGGGACTTGGAAAGCTCGTCAGTTAAAAATGACAGGATGAGAGACAGTCCCCAAGGCGCAAGACACCAAGACCCCGCCTGCAGAGTTCACTATGCCCAAGGCTTTTGCTGATCTGCTCTATATTTCTTGAGCTCAGTCCCTGAAGTTTTGACATTTAAAGGAAAATTACTCTTCCATTTCAGGAAGAGGGTTACAGCTTTAGACTAACTCGGTGTCAACCTGAATAAACTTGCCCTGGGATCAAAAAGCTGTGACGTTGCACACATATTAGCCACTGATTTCAAATCATGTACTTGGCTAATTGTTGAAATAGGCTGGGATTTCTGCATGGACATGCATTCTTTCCTGAGCTTCTCTTATAGTTTTACTTTATTTGGTTTTACCCTTCTTGAGTTCTGATTAACTGTTACTTTAAAATCTGAATACCAGCAGTGGCTGAAGGGAATCCTGGATTTTATGACATGGGAGCATTACAAAGCTCAATTTGTAAGGAATTTTAGCACCTTTTAGCAAACAGCCTAGCTATAATTATTAGTAGTCGAGACACAACACAGTACTTCATTGGTCCATATAAGTACATGCAAATCCCCCCTTCTTCTAGCAAGCTTTTCACAGTCATGGAGCAATGCAGGAGGACAAGCAATTCCGTGCGACCTTCAAAAGCACTGCACTGTTTTTCACAAGTTAAAATAAACCTTCCAGAGATTCCCAAGGCTTAATGGCTGTTTCTGTGTAATTTCTATGTCATGTCATCTCCCTGTCAGTCAGTGCAGCGTGATGTAGACCAAACCTCATTATACTAGCTGTGCTCTGAGTAATGTAATAAAAATGGAAGGAATACAAGACCTTGCCATTTAAACACCACCATTCAAATTCACACCACCCAAAAAAAGGAATCCAAGGAGAGACAAGGTTTGGGTGTTGGGCTTTTCTTCTGTAAGAAAATTTAGACTTTTTTTAAATCACAGCTCTGACCTGGAAAATAACAATCTGCAGTCCGTTAGAAGCTGAGCACACACACAGCAGGAGCTCCCTTTATCAGCTCTTTCCTGTTCTTTAACCCAAACAGCAGTCTGTGGTTAGCCACTGATGGAGGGAAAGCACTGAGCTAGAGGGTCCTTATCCCACTAGCTTTGTTTAATCTGATACCTTTTTTGAGAAGCAATGTTGCCAGTACCAGGTTTTTCTGTATAGACTGACCACACCAATGGTGCTAATGCAAATTTTAGTAAAAAATATTTACCTCAAGAGACTGCACAAGAAAACCTGCATTGTACTGAGAAAATCTGGCTGATCAAGAGAGAATGGACCTGCAGATATTAGTAGCTGATCGGAGGAAGAGCATTCAAAGTTTCTGAAGAGAGAAAAAAGGATGAGGCTATGAAATGTTTTTTTAGAATTTTTGAAAGAAAAGTTTTGCTGAGACCTTGATTCTCAATTAAAAATGGATATCTGTCAGGGTATTTGTGGAGTACTTTTCTTTAGTTATCTGTAATATACTGGACCAGAGAGTGGCCTCTTAGCCACATACAGTTGATCCCAGTGTCCAAGATCACCCACAGTAGTCAATCAGATGTTAGGTAGCAGAAAGCGTCATTCTCTGAGAGACAAAGATTTGGGGATTGTTCTCATGGTCCTACTGAGTCTTCTCCTGGAAAGACTGTCTATTTATTGGATAGAACCAATCAAAATATTTTTCTATTTTTACACGAATATACAGTGTGTAGTTCCTCTGGGCAGAAGCTTGACCTCAGGAGAGGAAAAAACAGTGCACGCTGGGCCAGTTGTAGCTTAGGTACCTGAAAAATGCCCCCACCATCCCCACCCCACTCCCCTCCCCCAGAACCAACTGGGGATTCTTAGACTGTGAAGACACAACTTTCTTTGAAGCACAACAGAATTATACAGTCATGAAACATAAATCGTATTCCCCTTTTTAGTCACCAGTACATGTATCTAGAATGCAACTCATCAGCAGTGTCCTCATGGAAACCGTGTCTGAAATCATGCCATCACCACCAGAATTATTTCAACCCATTATGAGGGGAAACACATTTTTCAATTAGTTTTTACATCTCTGTTTCTGTTCTGATCTTGAGGGAAAATAGAACTGCATAGGTACTAACTGTTATGGACACAACAGAAACAATGCTAGCAGACCTGTTAAAAGCTGATTTAAACAAAGATATTACAATCCTACCTACAAAACCGATTCTCCCTCAGAGACATCTCTTAGAGTCACAGCCACACTATTATTACTGTTTTAAGTAGTGAAGCCACAGATCTGAACCCTATAAATCATCCAAACCAAAAAAAGACTGTTCACACTACTTAGTGTTATTGACTAATGACTGTAGGCCACTCAGTTTAAATATGCTTGCTCTTTTCCACAGTCTGCCTCCTTGCTCATTTTAGCTGACTTTGGCTTCCTGCTGCCTGACAAACTGTCCTTTGCCTTTAGGAATTTGGTGAGGTGGGGAAATAAGACCCGGCCCAGCCCTTTGCTGGCTTTCCTACACATATGAATAGACCCAAGTGTGCTTTTATAGCAGCTGGACTATAGAATAATTCCTTCTTTCCTCATTTTATCCCTTATTTTCTAATAGCCCAGGATCATGCCCACAGAATGTCCCTATCCAGGATTTCCTAATGTGCTAATCCCATACACAGAGAACTGGAGAGGAACTAAAAGAATATTTTCCAGTCTTGCTACAAACATAGTGGAGGCCCCCAAACACCTCAGCGATAGTGAGACCACAAGATTTTCAGGCAGTTTTAGGATATGTGTGTGAGAGCTGGGCCTGAGAGACCCTTAGAGGTGAGAAGCAGTACAAAGCCAGCAACTATATAAGAAAGGAGTTATGTTGACAAGAATGCAAATTCATCTTAATGGCTTGAATTACTCTGAGAGGAATTCACAGACCAAAACAGAAAGTAAACCAAGATTTTCTTAACTCCAATATTTACTCAGAAGATTCAAAGCACTTTCATAACCAGTTTAAAAGATTTGCTTCTTCAGGAAGGCTCTGGGTTGGCATGCTGGTACAGAGGAGAAGGAATGACAAAGACTCCCACCTGTGCAGCAGCTGGAGGTACAGTTACCTGACAGAAAGAGCTACCCAACTTGGCTTTGGTTTGACAGTCTCAGGTAACATCAACAATGAAGCTGTGAACAAAAAGTTTCAGGGTAGTAACACAAGCCTGCCAGAGTGCCCAAATGCTTTCAGCTCTGGCTGACCTGCACTGAAATCCTGCGCAAAACACCTCTGGCTGTGCTGCTACACTTACCCACATTAAGGATTCTAAGGCTATGTTAACCCATTAACACTCAGTGCTCTGATTGATGCTAATGACTAAATCCGTATCTGAAATCATAGAATCATAGAATGGTTTGGGTTGGAAGGGACCTTAAAGATCATCTAGTTCCAACCCCCCTGCCATGGGCAGGGACCCCTTCCACTAGACCAGGTTGCTCCAAGCCTCATCCAGCCTGACCTTGAAGACAGGCATGGTGGGGCCATCCACAGCTTCTATGGGCAAATATTCCAGGGCATCTTAGTTTCCCCTTTTCCTATAAAAATATTTACCCTTGCTACTAATGAAAAAAAACTGAAACAAGTTTACTTTCCCTTTGATCTTTGCTCAAAAAGAGGTTTGTAAGTGCCAAGGAAGAGTTAAAACATCAACTAGAATTGTAGAATCACAGAATTGTTTGGGCTGGAAGGGACCTTTAAAGATAATGTAGCCCAACCCCCCTGCCATGGACAAAGACATCCTTCACTAGATCAGGTTGTTCAGAGCCCCACCCAAGACAACGTTGAACACTTCCAGGGATGGGGCATCCTCTGGGCAACTTGTGCCAGTGTCTCACCACCCTCACCATAAAAAGTGTCTTCCTTATATCCAATCTAAATCTACTCTCTTTCAGTTTGCCCTTTGTCTTGTCACTACAGGCCCTGGTTTGAAATCTGAAATACTGGAAGGCTGCTATAAAGTCTCCCTGGAGCCTTCTCTTCTCCAGGTTGAGTGACCCCAACTCTCTCAGCCTGTCCCCATAGGAGAGAGGCTCCAGCCCTTGGAGCATTTTCATGGCCTCCTCTGGGCCTGGTCTAATGGGTCCGTGTCTTTCTTGTGCTGGTGATCCCAGAGCTGGACGCAGTACTCCAGGTGGGGTCTCATGACAGTGGATTTGAAGGGGAGACCCACCTCCCTTGAACTGCTTGCCATGCCTCTTCTTAAGCATTCTGGAATGTGATTGGCTTCCTGGCCTGCAAGCACACAGTGCTGGCTCCCATCCAGTTTGTCATCCCACAGAATCTATCACTCCTCAGGGCTGCTCCCAATACATTCCTCCCCCAGACTATGTTGCCACAGGGGACTGTCCCAACCCAGGTGCACTTGACCTTGTTGAACTTCGTGGAATTCTCCTGGGCCCTCTCCTCAAGCCTGTCCAGGTCCCTCTGGATGCCATCCCTTCCCTCTAGCGAACCCATTGCCCCACTCAGCTTGGTGTCATCTGCAAACTTGCGGACTGTGCACCCAGTCCCACTGTCTGTGTCAGTGATGAAGATATTAAATGGTATTGGTCAACGTACAGGCCCTTGAGGGACACCACTCACTACTGGTTTCCACTCGGACATCAAGCTGTTGACTGTAACCCTTTGGAGGCAGTCATCCATCCCATTGCTTATCCACCTAACAGTCCATCCAACTTACCCGCATCTCTCCCATTTAGAGTTAAAAATAAATAAATTCCTTCTTCCCTTTCCAATACATGTATTACAGAACAGAAAGTCAAAAGAAAGAAATTCCTTAAATTCATTGCTTTCATTCTTCAAATCACTGCAAAAGCATGCCTGATTTTCCTCATTTCCATGAGATTGTGTTTGAATGTTTCTATAAATTAGAACCCAGGTGGGTAAACAGATTTGTGCTATACAACTCTTAAACCAGATCTACATGGCAGTCTATGAACCAACATGAAAATTAGGTTGTTTTGTGCTAGCAAAGAAAGGAACAAATAGAAATCCTTTCTCACCATCCTTTGGTTCAGGAACATATTTTGCAGGAAGATAGACCGTAATACTAATCTAGATGCAAAATCAGGCTAAATCATGTTAGTTTAAGAAGGGAGACTTGACCAATCCAGGAAGTCCAGGTTTCTCCAGGACTATCTGTGAGCAGATGAGTTTCTTTGCAAATAGGTCAGAACCAAAGACTTTTTTATTCCCTGGCATTTGCCTGCCTCAAAGTAAAAAGAGAAAGAGTGGGGAGGGGAGGCAGAGGGAGGATCACTTTGGAAGGCTCCTTCCTCAGGACTTTGATAACCACACCCTAATTGCCATTCATCCTCTCCTGATTTTCTTTGATCACAACTAGACAACCTGTGATAGGAAAGCACATAGGTGAGGTTTGCAGGATCAAACACACAGTTTACATCTCTTTTCCATCCGTTCAAGATCTGATGATTGAAGTAGACCACTACACTTGTAACAAATCCAACAGCAAAAGCATTTTGTTTTCCTGAGAAGATAAAAGTATTAACTCTGTATTGGCAAGAGAAAGGCATGAAGTACAGTTTCAAAGCCACTATGAAATATTCTGCCCTTCATTGCTGCTAGCTTCTCTGTTACCAGTTTCCTGACAGTGCCTGTGCTTTCATACCCTTTGAAAACAACGGTCTGCCTAAACCCCGCCGAATCATAAAACCAGAAAGGGGTAAACACTGTGTTGTGCTAAATAAAAGTTCAGACTTCAAGCAGGTAGAAAACAAGATTAAAAATGACTTATTTAAATAAAATTTGATCAAGAGAAATCCAGATTAGATATACAGGCTTAGCCTAAGGCAGCAGACTAAGGTGCCTCTTTTGTTTTGTATTTTCCCAACAAACTTGAGTTTTATTGCAGTTTTCAACCTGGAGAATATAAACAATTATTCTGGACTGTCTCAACTGTCTGGACCCTAACTGCTGCAGGCTCAGACCATCAGCACCTGTAGGCCCAACTGCTGCAGACTCATGTACCCATTTGGGTTCAGGGCACTAACAAGATACACATGAACTTTTATCAATTTTGCAATATCCTGCTTCTTGTAAGCAGTACTTAATGTACAAGAAATAGATGTTCAGAACTAACCATCAGATTATTCAAGTAGTTTTCTTGTGATTAAAGTGCACAGCTAGAGTCTTCCTCAAATCCAGGGGTAATTTATCCCACCAGGAAACAATCAGCTACTGAAATATTGTGATGTAATCTCTATTTTTATCTATTTTTATCCTGTAGCCACAAATGATAATACTAAAGCTAAAGTTTTAATTTGTCTACGTGTACTAAAATAAGCTCATGAAACAGCTTTTGACTCCCTTTTAATAAGAGGACCATGGAAGAAGAATACCTTAAAATCTAACTAGCAAACTAACAGTCTCTTATCACAGTCCTGGGGGAGGATGGGGGGGTGGAATTATCCCTATCGTTAGTAACCCGGTCAAGGTCTCACAAGAAAAGCTAGTTTCCTCTGTAAACAATCATGAAAATTCTAAAGTGTGATTAAAACTACCACAATTCCACCCTAAGAGCTCAAGCTTTTGCTATCTCTATCCCATCCACAACCTCACTTCATGATGCACTTCAGCCCAATAAACAAAAACAGCTGCATGAATTGGGTTGTCAAGGGGGAATGCAAATCACCTGATAAGACAAGAAATTTAACAAAGCTCAAATGTTTTTTGGGCACACAACCTCCCAGCCAAACCTACCTTCTTGAAATGTATATTGAGGAAACTTTAGAAATTTCCATGTAGAATGTGGGTAGAGAAACTCTGAGAGAGTTTGAAAAAATCAGCCTGAGTACCAAAAAATGTAATTTTTAATTCCTCATTAGCTTTCTTCTCTTATAAAAACCTAAACTGCTAGTCCCTGCAAATGAAAGAGTTGTATGAAAGCTTCTGTCCAAAACACCCATTGCAATGTCAAGATTTACCTCTCATATGGGCCCAGTTTCAGCACGTTTGATTTATCCCTTCCCGTTCTGAAGAAATGCATTTAAAGTAAGGAAACTTTGGCCTATAGGAAAACAGTTGATATGTATAAGCAGTAATGTCCAGAGTGACGCCGGTGCGACTGCCAGAGAAATAACACCTGGCACTGGAGGGAGGTGGTGTTTAAACTTGCGTGGTAACTCTGGCATATGATAAACTATCTAAAATGGTGTAAATCCCTAATAAAAGGGCAATTGTTCTAATTTATTCTAATGGCCAATTGGCTGTTTCTTTGGCAAATGACAGAATCACAGCATCACTTATGGCATTTCTTAACTTTTTAATTGTGGGAATTACAAATCCCTTTTTTTTCCCCCCCAAACATATTTGCGTAAAGGATAACATTTCACAGAACTGTTTTTTTTATTTTCTGGGAAAACAGAGTAAAAGATAAGCCAAGGAATGGATCTTTTGCGCTGGTGAGGTGGTGGAATATCTTCCTTCACAGAAACTCAGGGGGTTGTGCTGTGCAAGGTGGGATGCTTGAGTCACAGGATACATAGTTTTCTTGTTAAATATGGGATTTCATCACTCTTATCCTCCCTGGATAATTTATCCTTAAAACTGGCAGACAAGACAGATCTCCAGTCATTGAAGATGAGCTTACATGCCCCCAGTTAATAAGAGACAGAACAGCAAATCAGTTTTCACAGGGAAACTCTAGGAACAGCCTCACTGTCTGTATTGTCATGTTGTGTGCAGCAGATGAACAATTTGTAACTGGCCAAGCCATGACACCCCAGCCAGAGCAGGGCTTGGAAGGGCTGAATGTTATGGAAGTACCATAAGGTTATCCGAAAAAAAATTCTTGTAAGAAGTCCCTTTGTCACTCTGACAGCATGAAATTCTCTCTGTTATCTTAAGAGGCCTCTCAGTGATGGACACAACCCAATCTTGTGCTTCCTAAACCAAGCAAGGTGTCATCACTAAAAAAAGTGGCGTTTCCACAGCAGAATTACTGCACAGACCCGACCACCTGTTTGCCAGATGGTAAAAAGAGTAAAATGCCCTTTCCTGTTCCACTACTATCAGTAAGCTAAAAAAGTGTGGGAAATGGACTACACCCAAAGTGGAAAAACAGCTGACCACCTTCATGGATAACATGTGAGAAGCATAAAGTATGGTCAGATAGGGTAAAGGCCTGCTATAAGCTAGCTTCCCCTTTTAAGGGTCAGTTTTCCAAAGGGAAATAACGTCCAGACTCAAATTTCTACCCATTTGCACTATGTTACTCATTCAAAACACTGTACAAACCAACATCACTGAGGATGGGGAGGCACTGGGACAGGTTGCCCAGACAAGCTGTGGATGCCCCATCCCTGCAAGTGTCCAAGGCCAGGCTGGATGAGGCTTGGAGCACCCTGGTCTAGTGCAAGGTATCCCTGCCTATGGCAGGGGAGTTGGAACTGGATGATCTTTAAGGTCCCTTCCAACCCAAACCATTACATGGTTCTATAATCACTGTTATCTCTTCATTTAGATTTGCGGTTAGGTGGAAAAATAAAGGCAGCCTCTCAGAAGTTGGCTTTGAAAAGTTAATACACTCACATAAGTGAGTGTAAAAAACCAAAACAAAGTGTAAAAAACCCAACAAACAAAACCACTCAGAAATAAACCAAACCAAGCCAACCAAACCAAACCAAACAAATAACAAAAACTAACCAAACCAAACCAAAATTAACAAAACCTAACAAAAACTAACAAAAAAACCAAACAAACCCACCCACCCAGCCACCCAACCCAAAACAAAGAAGCACAATGAACAGTTCTCACTGTGACGATTTTGGTTGGTAATTCCGAGTGCCTTCACGACCATAATGCTGGAAAACTGAATAAAAAGAAATATTCTGAGGGTTTATTTGAGGCAAAATGTTGCTGCTTTGAAAACTCAGTGTGCAGTGTGTGTGTCACAACGAGGAGGCTGCAGTTTGAGACCAGATGCTGGCGTTGATGTAGTAAAGACAAACACCCTAAAGAGGTGTTAGAAAAGTTGGAGGAATCAATGCAAAAGATGAAAATGACGAGTGACAGTGGTTTGTACATGAAAAACACACGGGAAAGACATGTAAAATATACAATGTAGTGAAAGTGAAAGCCAAGATGCTCACTTTCTTCACTCACTATAAACGTATCCATTGGACTAAGTGCCCCACAGTAGCGTGGCAGTAGGAGCAGCATAGGGAAGGCATAAAAAGCCCAGTGCACCCTATGCAGGGTGTATGTGCAGGCATTCCCAGAGGCACTCCCACAGACATGATTACTCACTTGCAGCTGTAATTTTGCTCTTCTTCAGCCTTGCAATTTATGATCTATTTTTCTAAGCTTTTGTAATCTTTGTCTCCTTTCACATTTTTACCACTTTTTCTTGATAAATTTACCAACAATAAATCCAGGTTCATAAAACAAAAAAAGAAAAAATAGAAAACTGATAATACATATGCAAACACTTTTTAGTATTAATTATTATTATATACTTACTGAATCTTTATGGTGATTCTGATAATGTTTGTTCCAAAAGACAATGTGCATACTGAGTGTAATGGCAAATTACACAGTGAGAGGTTGGCTTTGTTTGGGTTTTGGCTTACACACTCTCATCAAGAATACAAATGCTGCAGCAAATTGTAGACCACAGACCCTTGCTTCATGTAAAGGACTACATGAGACCTGCTGGGCAGGCAGAGGAAGATTTGGGATGTTCTGATATGATCATAGATGCATAGAATGGGTTGGGTCAGAAGGACTTTCACAGATCATCTTGTCCAACCCCCTGTCATGAGCAGGAGCATCTTCAACTGTGTCAGCTTGCTCAGAGCCCTGTCCAGCTTGACCTTGAATGTTTCCAGGGATGGGGCATCTCCCACCTTTCAGGGAAATCTGCTCCTGTATTTCACCACCCTTATGGTAAAAAAATTTCTTCCTTATCTCTAGTCTGAATCTCCCATCTTTTAGTTTAAACCATTATCCCTTGTCCTGTTGCAACAGACCCTGATAAGAAGTCTCTCCCCAGCTTTCTTATGATCCCCCTTTATGTATTCATACAGTAAGCTTGTGAACGGGTATCTCAGGACAGGGAGAGGTGAAACAGCTTTTTTTTTTGCAACTCCCTAATGTGAAAACTTCCCTTTTTACTTCACCAGTTCATGCCTCACTTTTCTTTCAGGAAAAAAAAAGAAATCCTATGGGTAACAATGAATTATCAAAGTTGGAGAATGAGATCTGTACATTCCCAAAGGTAGATAAGGAGATCTGATCAAAGGGATTTATATTGCACTCACTGGTTCAGTTTATTCTTACCTTAATTTTTCTTATCCTTGTCATACCACATCAGTATGACAGGTTCTTGTTCTTCAGTCGTGTACTCAGCATTATCCTTCAAAGTGAATTCATCCTTCTTAAAGACTGATGAGCAGAACATACACAACATTTCACAGTACTGTAACTCCTTTCTGACAACAATGTTTGCCCCAATGCCTTCCGGGATCAGATTTGTCTTTTGCACTGTCACATCACATTACTGGCATTTATCCTTCTGTAAACAAGTAAAATTCTTCTCACTTGTGATTCTCAACTGACAAACACTGACCTAGTACCAGAAGCCCTTGGTAACAATCCCCAAGCACGTGGCCTGAAATGTCATCCTATTACAATAAATTCCTTTCCATTTTTCCAATTTTCATGCATCTAGTTCTTCTTCAAAGATATATGTCTGCCTGATAATGCCTCCTGCTTTGACATTAGCAATTCCAGCAGCCAGCTCATCATGCTATTGTAGAAGCATGGTGATTCATGAAGGTAATAAAAGTGATCCAGCTCAAGAACCATTAAAAAAATAACTTCCCTTGAGCTGTTCCTCTACTCTTCTCCAGTTTGTGCACCTCACAACAGAAGGAAAAAAAGTTCTAGTTTTATATAGGTGAATATATTCTCTTCTCATGTCATAAAAATACCTGTGAACTCTGATCAGAGAATTAAATGTTGGAAAAGGAAGTTGGTGTCAACAGCCATCTCCCCAAAAACTGAATCTCCTAAGTGTATTTTGACATTCTATACCACAGACATCAAAATCCCAGCTTTAATTTGCCTACACATTTAGCACTCAGATACACACTAGATTTTAAGCCAAAAGCTAGATTCTTATGTTTATGAAGACTCTGATAATTCGTTACTTGACTCTTAATCAACTTGCCCTATGAACTGTTATGAGTTACATTGCTTGTGTAGAGGTTCATTGGCATCTTTAACGGAACACGCCAGTACTTGGACAGTGATACTTGCAGAATATGCCTCTCATATTGCTTTGACAATACAATCAATACTGAAATGTATGATAACCTCATTTCACACTGATAAAAACCACACAGAATGTCCCACTGTGGCATTTCACACCCTAAACAAACAAGACAGCACAGGGAGTACAAACAGGACCTTGCTATGAACTTAAATAACTGGCAGCTTTTCAGCACACAATCACAGTTGGCACAAACAGAAGCATAAAAATACTTTAAACAAACTCCTGTGTTCAATGTTTCATAGGCAAAGGCCAGAAGGCAGCCAGATTCAAGCTACAGACCTTTGTTGATCAGTCTGGAGCAACAGAGCAGAACGTACAAACAACAGAGATCATTGGTTAAACAAAAAAAAAGGGAAAAAAGGAAGATATCGAGATTTATGGAAAAAGTAGGATGACATTTCAGGCTGCCAGCCTTGTAATGATACACCACGTAAACTAGGATATCCTGGGTTAGTACTGAGTAACCGAGCACCTTTTATCCATTTACACGTCAAGGGTAGGACGCTCGGCATTTTACTATGAACCAAAAATAACCCCAAGAAACCAAGAGGGCTTTCAAAAGCTATTAGTGGTTTTGGTCACGTATAAATAAACCCTTCTGCCAAATTTTCAGCGAGCAGGTGCTTTATATAGGGAAAAGTAGAAAAGGAGAGGAGAAGACAAGCAATCTTAATATCCCTATTTGAATTCCTGAGTGTTAAAGTGCCTTAATTCTTGGTTGTTTTCCAACTTAAGGATGACTTCTGGCAGGGTGGTTTGTTTTTTTTTTTTTTCAAGGTTGTTGAAGGAGACTTTCTTAAATTTTATATTGGAATAGAGCAAATAGGGTTTGAGCTGGTAAAGTAAGACATAACTGGAAGTTCCCAGGAGATAAATGTTCAGGTTCTGGGGGTTCACACTAGTTCAAGTCTTTTTACAAGACTATGCCTAAATGGTAATGAATCAAAACCAACTAATGTAACAGTAGTGCAAAATCAGGGACCTGGTTTCACAGCATGAGTGAGTTGCAGTGATTTGACGCAAACATCAAACTCCTACCAGTAAGACAACTTAGTAGACTGTAGGAAAGAAATGGTTGTAGGAGGTGGACCTAAAGACATTACATAGATTGATCAAGTTAGCTAAGCTTCATTCTCATGCTGTATTGCAATCCACAGGGATAAGAGCATTATTTGATCCCAGACATCACTCTGAGTAACAATGCTCTCCACTAACAAAGTTTGGAGAGGCTGAAAAATGTACATGAAGTAGTGCATTTACATGCCTGAACACTACTTAATTTCAGTTTACTTGAGACACAGCGGTTCTACAGGCAATATCACACTATTAATTGTTACATTTCAATTGAAATAGTGATTTCCTGCCTACTGGCACAGTTGTACACCAAATGATATCTAGCTGGGAGTGTTGGAAGGATTCCCTCTGGTGATGATAGGACTTTTTTTTAAAAAAAGGAAGTGAAATTTAAGGCAGCCAATGATGGCAGCATCAGAATTATTTTTAGTATCGTACACGACCAAGTGACAGCTGTTAGTCCATTGCTATAGTGAAATGTTTGGATGTGGATCATAAGTGCAGTTGAGTCATACAGTAGCAGAAGTCCCTAAAAAAATTACAACTAAAGAAGAGAAACCAGCTTAGACTTCTACCAGAAATAAAATTTTTCTTATTAATGTAATCCTGGATTCTCAAAACAACTTCTAAGATTTATGGGCTCAAATACCTACTGAACAGGAACTGAGTACCTAACTGCTATCTGCCATGGATCCTTAAAAACAAAACAGAAATCATTTGAAAAACTTCTTCCCCCTCCCCCGGATGATCCAGGAATTACTTTTCCAAATCCTAGGCACTAGAGCATGTAGACACCTCCTCTTCCAACTTCTGGGACCACAAGTGAAGTTGGCCCAGATTTCTTGACTGTCTGAAGGGTCTGTCTCTTCCAAAGGCAGTTAGCACTCTCATTACGAGTTTGTCCCTCAGGCTGATCCAAATGGTTCAGGGAATTCTTGGCCAGGCACTGAGCTCCTTAAGGCTCCAGCAAGGAGAGCTCGACTCTCCCTCATAGCTGCTTTCTCATGTTGGTGGTACATGGCAAAATTTTACAGCGGTCCAAATAAACATTTGTTCATGTTTTTGTTGTCAAAAACCCAACAACATGTATCTGGGGTGCGCTTTGTTTTCAGTAATCTATACTAACCGAAAAATAGAGGCAACTTCTGTGTTACTGAAACCGCTAACTTTTTAACCGTATGAAACGACAAAGATCACTCCATAGAAAGTCTTCATCACTTGAAATTCTTTCTGATGTAAATGTGCATCTTTTAACCTGTAAATATTTGATATTCAATGCAATTCATCTCTAGACGCTCTTTTTCAGGTAAAGTGTGAAACTCAGTTACCATGAAAACAGGAAAATACCTTTCTGTCTATAAAATCAATATGTATCTTTCCAGTGCTAGGAAGCGAGGTAAATATGGGGTTTAGGGGCAGAATTCTATACCTAGTGAGAACCATGGAAGAAAAGCCTTGTAGAAGTATGAAGTCTAATGAATAACATTTTTTAAGATATAATTATTAATTACATTGTAAATCTTTCATGTAGTTGTTCGACTGAAGTACACAGCATTTGAACACATGTAAGGATTTTCTGTTATGCACAAGGCGATTATTCTGTCTTTGACCTCATATTTGCTTTGTTAATTCATGACAGAAACGCAGGGAGTAAGTGACTGTTCAGTAGGCAAAAGAAGAAGGTTCTTAAAATCTACAAGGTTGCTATAAACAATGTAATATTATCCTATGGCATTTTGTAATACGAGACCACTCACACTGCCAATGCTATTCCACAGGACACATTGTTAGAGCATATTTTTGTTGCTATTGCATAGTGGCAGCAGTTACAAGTCCCAGTCTGCTCTGCTGCAAGAAACTTCTCCCACAGCAATGTCAACTCGCTCCAGTCAGATTTGGAATTTAGAATATACTGTCAAGAATCATAAAGGGAAGACATTTGCTCCTATAAAAATAACATCTTTGAGCTGAAAGAAAAATATTTTTTTTTCCCTGCTGGCCACTGTAAGACCTATGGTGCCCAAGCTGAAGAAACCAGAATGCCTATAGTCTGGGTCTGAAATTTTTAAAAGAAAAAGACAGCACATGGAGCAAGTGAGCATCATGCTCACAGAGTACCCAACTGTGGTTTCAGTACCTCTGCAAGAGACATAAACAGAAAGCTGCCTCACGGACCACTCGTGGAACAGGACTTTCTTTTATCAGATACACCTTTTGCTAGCAGCTCCCAACAAAACTTTTGCATCTACCCTCCATCACACAAATGATGCCACAGAAAAATAAGAGAAATAAAACTGCTGAAATGTTTTACCATTTGATTTGTTCATGCACTGAAGGAGTATGATAAATTCATGAGATCAGCACTTCTGTGGGCTCATCCTCATATTTGATTTCTCAAAACGTGGTCTTATTTATAAAATACAGCTATAGGTATATCACAAAATTAAACATTTTGAAGTAGTTCTGGCCTCCAACAGATAGTTATTGTTATCCTGACAATAATGACAGTACATTTTTGCAGATACACTTCTAGTTGGACCAATTCAGCTTATTTGAACAAAATTGTTACCATGGCGGACGTAGCCAACACCCAATCTTGCAGAAGGATTTACCTACATGTATTTACACCAAGCAGCAGCAACAAGCCCCTGGAGTGCTGAGGACAGCTGCACAGAAGGTGATTTTTCTACTCCAAAACTATGTTTCTTAAAGATAATGATCATTCTGGTTCTTCTCCCAACATTTTCGAAATACATTTGTCTACCTCTTATCTTCACCATTCTGACATCTAAGTGACTCTGTTGCCTATGGACTTTCTGTTTATTTTATTCTGGAAAGGGTAATACAAACTGTATTTTATAGACAGTTTTCAAATCCCACCATAAACAAAATACTCAAACACAGACAACATATCCTACTCAACTTATTATTATTCTCGTTACTATGAAGTCTGGAAGAATGAAAATCCCTAGGCCATGATGCTGTACACAACAGTTCATATGCTGCAGAAAAAGAAAAATCCACTAATTTTTGAGATGTGGATCAGTGGTGGAGATTTTCAGACTGTAGTTTCAGGAGACTGTTTTGAAAAACAGTGATGCCATTCATCTTGGCCCCCTGCCATTCCTCCCTTGAACAGAAAACAGGGTTTCATGTTTGTACTGTTAACCACACTAGGAAAAAACAACTGGGAGGAGATAATCTGCAAAAACCAAAACTGAATTAAATTATATTTTTAAAAAAGGACCTCGATTGCTGTGTTCAGATATGGGCCCCTCCCTTCAAGGAAGACACTGAGGATCTGGAGCATGTCCAGAGAAGGGAACGGAGCTGGGGAAGGGGCTGGATCACAATTCCTGGGGGGAGCAGCTGAGGGAGCTGGGGGAGTTCAGCCTGGAGAAGAGGAGGCTCAGGGGAGACCTTATTGCTCCCTACAACTCCCTGAAAATGGGATGTAGAGAGCGGGAGTTGGTCTCTTCTCCCAAGGGACAAGTGATAGGACAAGAGGAAACAGCCTCAAGTCATGCCAGGGGAGGTTTAGACTGTATATTAGGGAAAATTCCTTCACTGGAAAGGTGAGACATTGGAACAGGCTGCCAAGGGAAGTGTTAGAGTGACCATCCCCGGAGGGATCTAAGAGACATGTGGAGGAGGTGCCATAGGACATGGTTTAGCGGTGATATCAGCAGTGTTGTGTTAAAGGTTGGACTTAATAATCTTAAAGGTCTTTTCCAACCTAAAACATTCTATGATTCATGACTTACATTTGAAGAAATAAGAATTATATTCTTATATAATTATATTCTTATTTTATTGGAGAAAATGCATTGTTTGGCTGAGCTTAATATGAAATAAATCTTGATACCATTTGGTGATGTCCTGCATGGAGACCTCACTGAGAAGAAAGCTAATCTAAAAAGAAGAAAAACTGCAACCACATTAGAGGGAAGGGTTTGTTTGTTGTTGTACTTTATTATTTTTCCAAAGGGGACCACAACAGAAAACAGGACTGGAAAGAACCACAAAACTGAAGAATTGCACAGCTGCCATTCTCACAGCCTTGGTTCTGCAGCTAGTGCAAAAGAAGGGACACAGAACACACAGCTTCCCTGTCCTGTACATGTCCCTTTCTTGTAAAGGAAAACAAGAATTAAGTCACAAAGGAAAGCTGCTAAGGCATTTTTGTCATTTCAGAATGTACTTGGCATAACCCATCCTCTCTGGAATGCACCTGGATTTCTCTTGACAAAGGCTTTTTAGATCCAAGATGAGGTTTCAGGTTTAAGAATAAGGGAGATGGGCAGACAGCACGGAACATGCTGGGGAGAGCATGGTAAAGCGCCACAGGATGTCCCATGCTCACATGCGACAGTGAAGCACTCAGACGTGAGCCCAGCAATTCCACCTGTTCAAAACCCTGCTTGTCCTCTGGCCTGGAGGAAACTCTCACTCACATGCTGAGTAGCTGTCCAAAGAGGAACCACTGAAAATAAGAGGTAAAGGCTTATCTAAATGCAATCAGCAGCCCAGACTCGTGCTGAATACAGAAAATACCAAGAAGTTTCCAGTCTTTACACTGTCAGTGTCTGGCAATCTTCCCTTTGTAGCTTCCAGTGCAGATGTTATTGGCTAGACGGTTCTTTATCTGCAAGGGACCCAAAAATTATGAAAAAGAGAACAGAGGATCCTTAAGAGTTATAATAAAGTGTTCATAGTATAGCCCTGGAGGGTTATAATAAAGTAATTTTTTACAGATCAAGGTTTATAAATCTCATTACTTCAAATGTGTCTCTTCCACACCTTCCTCCAAATGTGCCATCTGAAACATGTCATCTTTCAGGGAACACCTGAGGTTATTTTTACTGTGTTGATACCCATCAAGACATAAGCTTTCACAGAAAAACAACAGAACACTTTGCTTAAACAAAACCAGACATTTATAACTTACAATTATCAAAGGAAAAGCTCTGAAGAAGAAAGATGAGAAAGAGGAACTGGCTTAATTATGACATCAGAGGCTTCAAAAAAAGTTGCAAACGATGTTGCTGACCTATTTTTGTTTTCTTACAAGAGAAGATCACATGGACTGGCAATCAAATTACAGACACAAGTGTATATATAAAATACTTGCTTCCTCCCTATAAAAGGAATATTTTATTTATGAATGGTCAGTTTGGTGAAGAAATGTTTTGCTTTTGTTTTCAACAACACTGTAACTTTGCATGTGAGACAATATACTTAGTGACTTAATTAAGCCCAAAGCACAATGTCAATCACAGAATCACAGGATGGTTTGAGTTGGAAGTGACCTTAAAGATCATCTCATTCCAACCCCCCTGCCATGGGCAGGGCCACCCTCC
>NW_010232998.1:0-243 GCF_000690775.1 Eurypyga helias | reverse complement strand
AGGTGGGGTCTCACCAGAGCAGAGTACAGGGGCAGAATCCCCTCCCTCGACCTGCTGGCCACACTTCTCTGGATGCAGCCCAGGATGCGGTTGGCTTTCTGGCCTGCCAGTGCACACGGCTGGATCATGTTCAGCTTTTCATTCACCAGTACCCCAAGTCCTTCTCCTCAGGGCTGCTCTCTATCCATTCTTCACTCAGCCTGTAACCTGTGCTTGGAATTGCCCTGATCCAGGTGCAGGACC
>NW_010232997.1:35836-37030 GCF_000690775.1 Eurypyga helias | reverse complement strand
AGGTCTGAACAAAATCCCCTGCGTGAGTGGTTAATGTTATTCCCCAGCTATTTCGACAGGATAATTCCGTAACTGTTTCTGCGGGAGATGGGAAGAGGTAAGGGCTGCAGAAGTAGAAAAGGCTATTTCCTGTCGGTAGGTCAATTTATTACTACTATAACTTTTTTAGGTGGTTGTATTAGAGGTGCGCCTGTGTATCTGCTAAACGTGTGTTTCCTGACACGTTAAAACGTGTGTGTTCACCTCGGCGCGAACACGCGGGGCTGACCCGGTGCGTGCGGTCGGTAACGCGCTCGCACGGCGCTGCGGGTAGTGCCGGCAAAGCCCCTGCGTGCATTCGTGACACCAGCCGCCACCTGCATGCATTTGACGTGAAGTATAATCTGTATTATTGTTCTAGGCGTGCCGAACGGGCTTTTCATTTCATTGTTGTGTAAAATGATCTGTTCAATTGCCCTTTCTTTGCCTTTTCTGACACAAAATCGAGCTCCGAAGTTCTTCCTGGCGATACTTTCTAGGATGGTTCACGTTAACCCGGTATCAGATGCAATACAGCGATTTACGCTCTGCAGATTCTGCACGAGTACGCTATGCATATTTGATGACACATTGCATATTTTAACAAGGTTTTTAATGACTGATTGAAATGTTTGCTAAGATATTTCTTAAGAGCTGGAGGAGAAATGGTTGTGGAAAATGTGTGTAATAGAATAGTGATAAGGATGGGAGGGTTTTGATTGACAGTATGAGGAAGCAGATGGATGACTAGGTAGGTCAGAGGTAAAGATGCCTTTGACAGCTTTTTAAGTTCCTTTGGCCATTTTGGTCCCATGAATCATGCAAAACATGTGTACATTACCAAACTGATGTCTCTGCATCGTTTACTGTTGGAATCCTCATCTTTTCAAACCCACCCTAACCTTCTTTCATCACCACTTGACGTGCTATGTCTAAACTAGATTGCAAGATCCTAAGAAGGCAAGAATCTGTCTTGTATTACTTGTCAGCAAAAAAAAAAAAAAAATTAGAAAAAATCACGTAAACCTATGGAGCTAGAAGAACAACCGCGACAGATTGGCAGGATAGGCGTAAGGTGGGACATGTTCTGCTTAATTTTTGCTGTCTGGTCATCACTCCCCTCCCCTAGGTAGTGCTCAAGGGAGATGTGGTGAACAATGATCCCCCCCCCCCCCC